>NW_025813493.1:2113952-2366452 GCF_021976095.1 Xenia sp. Carnegie-2017 | reverse complement strand
CGCCAATACCTTTATGATTATTTAAAGAATAAATTACTCCCGACTTTCTCTTCTACTTCCCGAAACAGCTTGATTGTTATTCTTTCAATAATATTACACGACGCCTTTACTTTATCGCGTTCCAGACTTTGTTGTGAGCAAAATGCGCCAAATTGTATTCGAGAAAATGCAAAATTCAACGCTTGAAACAGTCCTTATTATGCGATGCATGACTAAAAGATGTTAGATACAACCACATTTCACGTAGTGATTAGCCGCTGACCGTGCGAGTACGGGCAGATTAAGAAAAAAGGTACATATAGCGTACATATGGATTTAATTTTAAAAAGACAAAATACTATTAACAAGTCTTCAATTTACCTATTGATATTATTCTAATTGAGAGTCAAGCACAATCCTTAATTAACATATTCATAATCACTATACATAAATTTAAAAGTTGCTTTTTATCGAGGAGATAAAGTGAATTTAACTGAATGAAAATGAACTATTAGTTTGAAAAATTTACGATAATCGTAAAACAGAGGGAAATGAGAGCAAAGATGAGCCCAACGTCCATGGTCCTAGCTTTATACTGTTCGATCACTAATGTTTTACTTATATTCTCCTACCTCTATGGTCCTAGCTTTATACTGTTCGATCACTAATGTTTTACTTCTATTCTCCTACTGCCTCGATCGTCTTTATACCGGCTGATCTTTAATGTAATAATTCTACTCTCATCTGTCGAAAATCATTTGACTAAGAAACACACAACTTGAAAAAATTTTTTTATATATTCATAAATATACCAAATAATAATTGAAAACCATATTTAGGGTTGATACAGTATGAAAAAAATCGTATACAGTCAAGAAACTTAGACACTTCTCAAAAGCCAAGACCTCTTGTATGTGAAGACACATTTACGTCCTTTTGTTAGCGGAGGTGAATACCAAAACAACTTTCACAAACAACATTATAAACTGTTGTAAGCGGTTGCACTTGATCTATTTTCATTCAAATTAGTAATTATCCCAACTAATTGACATATTACGGTATATAAATAGATGTTGTTTTGTAATGCATGTAAATTCTTTCGTCTACTTCATTTTTCTTCCTGAACCACTATAGTTTCTTCTCCAGGTTTGCGCATTTATGTTCCTCAAAGAAAATTTTTTCATGTCATGTGAACTTTAAGCCTTGTGTCTGTACAATGACAATATACATGATGAATTTGTTATGTGATAACGTCTATGGACTCAAACGTTTCACTGTACAGATGTTGGACTTTCAGTCGTTATCAAGCATATAATCATATTTCAAAACATTGTAAAAACAGTCATATTTAAAAAAATTTTTATAATTATGCAAAAATTAACAATCATCTCATAAGCGGACACCTCCGACAACAGAACACCAAGTCTTGGTCTCAAGGGTGTCCTTTTACGTTAAGTTCGATTGCATTCATTGAATATAAAAAGGATTTAAAACGTCTATGCCTATATAGAGTGAAGAATGTTCTGAATTTTCTTCCTTGATGCTTTCCATCGTTAAAAACATTTGCTGGCACGGATGACTATCAAACACAATAGTGGTCATTTTACAAGCGTGATTAACACTATCGTATCTACGTCATTCGCATTGAATATTAAAGTTTATTACATGTTATTTTGCTATGACATGATTTCTTTGCACGAAATTTTCAAAACATGTCTCGCATACATTTTACTTTTCTTTCAAGGATTAGGCATGGAAATTTTTTGTGAGAGAAAATTTCTGGTTGTTGGTCCGTTATTCATGTGTATTCAGTTATTCCTGGCATTTGAAATGTCCCATGAAAACAGAGAACAGGAAATATTATACCGTGATTTTACGCTTTTTAAAAGAATAAAAATGCAAATTAAGAACTTTCAAATACACTAAATGAATGAATCGAAATCTTCCCAGTCACATAGACTTCAAGCAAGACAGACATGAAAGGTGAAAGCATGTACAGGATCGCAGTTAAATGTTGGGTTACCGTTGAAGTAACAGTCATTTTTGCTATTTGTAGCATATTTTATTATATTCCAGGTGAGAAACCTACGTTGTTTATATGTCACGCCTTAACCTTAACAATCATTCGTTTCTTCGGTCATTTTTTCCTGTAATGCAGGCAAATAAGCTCAAGCTAAAATTTACAAACGTTACAGATTTAAAATTTCATAAACTAAATATACAGATAGCAGAAGTAAAAAGCTTGTAAGCTCTGTAAAGGGGGCCTAAAATTTAGACCTCGCAGAACAATGGTCAAGCTAGTAACGGTGGATCAAATTGCTTTTACAAGTTCACATAAAATTTCGGAATTCGTAGTTTAAAATGGCATATATATTATGGATACTCGTATATAGATATAAATGTAATACAATCTTATGTTAGACAGCTAGTTCATACGTATTTTGGGCAACATAAAATTTTGTGTGCATTTGGACTGTTCTTAAATTCAAATGTGGGCTTTGTGCTGCTTGTCCAATCAACCATAAAACTTTTTCTAATCACATACATATTGTCTTGATAAACAAGTACGTCCTTTCACACAACAAAAAGCCTTATAATGGTGCACTAACTCTCACACCAATATATGGCATCTCTTCCTTTTCTGTCAAAATGATCATGATTAATGTTTTATGATTTTCATGAATAACTAGGTTTAGGGTTTGTGCTCGAGAATGGTATGAGAAAAGTGACGGGATTAAATATCCCTAAAACCAACTACTGGGAAACATTTCTTGGATGGGAAATGTTTAAGTCAGTTTGAAAATCAAGAGTTGTCGATATTACAAAGGAAATGTGAAACGGACTGGAGGCACAAAATGTTCCTTGGTAACACCTGATGGAAAGAAATGTGTGCGTTTACTTGATTTACTTCAAGCTGAGAGAGCATTAGTCGTGTACTTTGGCAGTTGTAGTTGCCCAGTGTTTATGAATAAACTGAAAGAATTTGGTGTTCTAGCTCAAGACTTTTCAGATATCGTGGATTTTGTCGTTGTATATATTGAAGAAGCTCATCCAATTGATGGATGGTCTTTCAAGGTAAATTCTTTTATTTCTTCAACATAATTTTGAATTGATGAAAATCGTAGAGTTATATTATAGCTACGTTATTCATTATGAAGAATAGTTTTTCCAGTATAACATGAAAGAGAAATTAAACGGCTACAGCAATTTCGTGATTTATAAAACATTCTTTGTATAACCATAATAATAATAACGAAGCATATAAATTTCATCAGGTAAAAATCTTTTGCAAACACTCATAACATTTTAGTAGGCTATATAGCCAGACAATATGTTCTGTTGACATAATAATAGCTTTTTTATCTTACTGATAAAAATGGGACCTTTTCAAAGGCAGAAATAGTGAACTTCTGTTGAACTATACTTTCATTAGGCAAAACAAAGATGTTGTTTGAAAAGAATCGTCCCTTTCATTATTTGACAATTTTTGTGTATAGAAAAACATGTCTTAAGATTTCTTGATAAAGTCATGAAGGAAGCTAATTTCACTTCATTTTAGAATAACTTTATCAAAGTACGAAAGCATCGAAATCAATATGAAAGATGCAAAGCCGCGCAAAAGCTACAAGAACTCAATCTTCCATGTCAAATAATGGTAGATACAATGGACGACAATGCAAATGTGGCCTATGGGCGTTGCCTGAGAGACTCTACGCCATCGAAGAAGGTAAAGTCGCATACGTGGGCGGACAGGGACCAATGAATTCATCAATGAAAGCAGCACGTGACTGGCTAGAGTCATATCGCGAGAAAAACACATTTAGAAGATGGACAATCTAACCCAGCGAGCAAGAACTGTACAGAATGCAAACTTCGTATAATGACATTTTGACATATTTTGGCCTTGAGGTTGAGACTGTTGTTTCTTTATTAAAAAATTTTTAAGCGATTGACAATGCCCTAATGTATGATAATGTACAGATATGGAAAAATATATTTCAAAAGTGAGATTTTTACAAGGATGCGTCGACAAAGGAACTTTGAAAACATATACACATGCATATTTTTCTTGTAACTTACAAAAGCTTAAAACTACAAGACAATGTAGGTTTCTATGCTTTTAGTATATCTAAACGTGGATCATGAAGTCATTTGAAATGAATCGACTGTTAGGAGCAACCAAAGTAGAACATGCATATATATTTGAGATCACTGGGGAGTTTAGTTCAAACAGGCAACCGAGACAATTGAAATCTATCGCAAATACCAGTTTTTGCATGTCAATACTTGGGCATCATTTAAGGTTAATGGCAAAAGTTTTAAGTCGTAGGATAGACATGCAAACCTGCCACTTTTAAATCATTCTATAGACAATAGTGATGGAATTTAGTATGGATAAGTTTAAGGAGCCAGTATTGAAAGACATATAATTGTATTACGTATTGTATACAAAAATGAATCAGAAATAAGTTTGAAAAAGGTAGAAACATTTTTATGAGGTACAGTTAACGCTCTTGAGGGCATTTGCGTGAAAGTTATATACTTAATGTGCAAGAGAGAACCAATAATTTAAATATGCAAATGATACAATGGTTGGCTACAAGCGCAAGCCAAAAACTACGTTTCAAACGACTTTCTCTCCCTTACAATTTGTAATAGACCGTAAAATTTCACCATTCAACTGTCAAAAAGAACTGCTCAATTTTCTTATTTTATTTGGGAAGACGTTATAGCCTATAATACAAATTTACATTCTGTTGTTAATCATATTTAACCACGGTTAGATGTCCTACAACAGTCACAAATGACATTTGACGTATATATATATGTTTGTAGATGTAGATCACCCATGACAATAAAATCCTAAGAAAGACTGTTCGTGTTGATGTTGACTGACGTTTCGACAACCTTAGCGGTAGTCATCTTCAGAGTTCCCAGGTTCAAACCATTCACTTTAAGACTTATATAGTCGAACTTCATTCCAACAGCACTGAGTGAAAGAAAAATTGTTTAGTGGATAAGAAGAATCTAGACAAATTACTGAATTATACGTCCAAAGCCAAGAATCAATGTTGAATGTCGTGGAATGGTATTGGTAAGGTCGAAAGATCAATGCTACTCCAAAAGCGAACTAGCTAGTGAAGTGGGTTACAGCTAAAGAAATGTCAGTGACTATGTAGAGAGTAAGAACTGTGGAAACTATGGTCCAAAACTAAAATCCCAAGATTGAACAGTGGGAGAGTACCCACATTGCTTGGGGAAATTATCACGTGACAGCCTGAAATCCCATCACACGTAATGGCGGACCTGTATTCTTAATTTTAACACCGCCAAGAAAAGAGAACCGCTGGTTTTTTTTGTAAACAGTTTAGGTGAAGAAAATGTTGAGATTGTCTCCTCATTTTTCATAGTATTTACTTTGCTTAGATATATCTTGTTCATAAACTTTTTGTATCGAGAACTTAAAAATTACAAATAAAGCCCCTTTCATTTTTCTGTCATGTACAAATAATTAAACGTCATTATGACTAGAGTGCACCTGTTTTAGAATATATAGAACAAATTGTACATTTTCATTTGGCAGTTAATTATAAACAAGTATTTTAAAAACTTATTGTTTTGATAACAAAAAATTTTGCGTCTCATCATTTCTGTTATTTTGAACTTTTTGCTGTTGTGCTACTGAAAGTAGAATCTTTTTATAACATTCAATGACTCTTATAAAGAGGGATTTTGGATTAGTCGGATACGCTACTGAACTTAAATTAGACATACGCAATATCATGCAAAATGAAAGACTGAGTATATCTTTTGGTATACAAAAAACTACTGGCTTACTGCTGAAGACAAATGACAAGGATTTAAACGATACATCTTCCAATTAACAGCTACACATTTGACATTTTAAGTTTTACTATTTTTTGAGGAAAAAGAAAATCAGAGCGTAATGATTACCGATTTTCCAGACTTAACTATTGATAACATGACTAAACTATAATTCTGACTGTATATATTTTTGTGATAAAGGTTGAAAATGGCAAACTTTGTGTACAAGGCGCTCAAGAAGACTATATTGAATCGAACTGGAAGCAATGCACATGGAAGGAAGAACTTAACATGAATTATGGTCTTATAAAGGTCCTTCTTACGAATGTTTTATTTATAAAGGTATACTACCTATAAAGGTTAAATTTGCAAGCAAAAAGCAAATTTTCATTATGAATTTGACGGCCCAAAACGTAACTTTTGGTTCTGAACTTAAATGTAATTGTAACCATTATTTCAAGTATGTGTACAAAAAACGCTGATGTATATAGCAAATTTAGGTTTATAAATTTGTCGATTTAGATGTTGGAATTTGAACTTATAACAAAACTTCCATCTAATTAATGTTTTGTGGAAAAAAAGAATTGAAATAATGTAAATTGCAATGACAGATCATTTGCATCAAGCTTGGTTAACACAGTTGAAGTGAATATTATTAGCACAAGCAAAGGCATGTGACATAAGCATTGATATTAGCACAAGCAAAGGCATGTGACATAAGCATTGATATGAATGCAAGCATAAGAAAAAGGGCTGTAGCAGAATGTTAAATATGAAGAAAGAACACGTCGTCTTGTTTTAGAGAATTTTTTCAAGAACCTACTTTTTTTACCAGCCTGTATACTGCAAGTTTCTAAGAGTTCCGTCACAAGCTTAGTAATTGAAGAAGGGGGTGTCTCATAACTACACGTATATGCATGATATGCCGAGTTAATGAAGTCCTTTAAAACAATTGTTTACAGGTTATGACGTATACAAATATGATTCCCCCAATCATAGATCTTGCTACGGACCTATGTAAGGCAGTCATCATATTAGATGTAACGATGCATTGGAAAATGTTTTTCATATTCTGCTTGTTTTGTTTTTCTAGTCTTGTAGTTTTTTTAAAAAATGTAACAACACGTACCTTCGTGTGTTCTATGGTGGTAACCTCCGTATTTCTAACTGTGACTATTTTTTGCAAACGATGGTATTTTAAATTCAATGGAAAAGAATGTAGTCCAACAATTGAAGGTATCCTCTACATGTGGAAAGGTAAACTAACACAAAATATTCATCGTCATCGTCATACAGAGGGATATTGTAGCAACATTAACAATGGTACAGTTAATGTTGGCTTTTATGTCGGCAATTGCAATCAAGGAAACCCTGGAAATGCAAACAGTGGATGGAATTCAGTCTCTCGAATTGTGATCCAAGAAGTTTCACGACCTCAGACTTAAGTCTGAACATTTTGAAGTCCTTACATCTTGTAAATTTATATTGATATTGCATAAAAAAATGAAGGTATACATAAAGGTAGACATAGAGTAAGACATAATTGTAGACATATCACGGTAGATAAACATAAAGAAAGACACAAAGGGAGATTGAAATAAAGATAAATAAAGGTAGACATCAAATAGATATAAATATACGCATTATGACATAATGGAGATGGGTAGAAATTGTGTAAAAAAGTCACAAATATTATAAAGAATTCTTACTTAAGAAATTTTTTTTAAACAATCTACTTGATTGAAAAGCAAAATACAAACATAGAATGCAGTGTGCTTTATGGTAAGAAAATTATAAATGGTGTGCGCGTTGTTTGAAAAATTCAAAATAAGTTGTTTTGATTAAGATTAAGGTTATACGTGAAGGAAATAGTAAAAAAATGTGGTGACTTGGACTGGGAAAATGTTAATATTTGTCAAAGTTTAAGTAATGTGTTAATATCAGTGTCAGTGTTCGTCATAGTGCTGGTGTTTTCTTAGTGTTGATGTTGGTCTTGTGTAAGAGTTACTGTTTTTACTATTTTGGTTTAGTCTTACTATTTTAGTTTTGTAATTTTTAAAGTGTTTTAAGTTTTATTTATATGTATTTATACAGCTATTTCGTTGATGACAGTGTTCTGTACTGAAGAAAATACTGTATAAATATTATATAATTATAATAATAATAATAATAATAGTCGTGATGTGTTGACACCCATAGTGTGTTAGTTAATGCTAGTATTAGTTTCATTATCTGCATTAGAAAGTGGAAAATAGGGAAAACAGAAAGGAAAATGGGTGGAGAAAAGGAGAACATGAGATGGAGGATGCTTGATAATAGAAGAAGGAAGAGAAAAGAGAAAGAGAGAGGAGAGAGGAATAGAAAAGGAGAGAAGGAGAGAGAGAAAGGAGAAGAGGAGATAGAGGAAAGAGAGAGAGAAAGAGAAGAGAAAGAGAGAAGAGAGGGAGAGAGAAGGAGAGAGGAGAGAGAGAAAGGAGAGAGAAAGAGAAGAGAAGAGAAGAGAGAGAAGGAGTGGAAGAGAAGGAGAGAGAAAGGAAGGAGAGAGAAATGAGAGAGAGAGAGAGAAAGGAGAGAAGAGAGAGAGAGAAGAGAGAGATTTAGGGAGAAGAGAGAGGAGTGATAAGAGGAGAGAGGAAAGGAGGAGAAACAATTTTTTTTACCTTTTTCTCATTTCCTTCTACGGATTACCATTTACTATCACTCGTCTCTTCCTTCACCCTCATTTTTTTTTCTCACCATTTTCTCTCCTCTTCCTCTTCTTTGGCATTGTTTTTTCTATTTTTGTTCCACTTTTTACTTTTCCCATTCCACCTTTTTCTCTTTGTGCGCCTGTACATCCTCCACCTCCTCATACACCTTTATATCAACCACCTCCCCATCCACCTTCATATCAATCACCTCCTCATACACCTGCACATCCTCCACCTCCTTACACACCTGCCTATCCTCCACCTCCTTATACACCTGCACAGCCTCCACCTCCTCGTACACATTCATATTAATCACCTTCTCAAACACCTGCACCTCCTCCATCTCCTCGTACACCTTCACATCAATCAACTCCTCATACACCTGCACATCCTCCACCTCCTTACACACCTGTATATCCTCCACCTCCTCATACACCATCATGTCCTCCACCTCTTCATACACCTTCATATCACCCACCTCCTCATACACCTGCACATCCTCCACCTCCTTATACACCTGCACCTCCACCACCTCTTCATACACCTTCCACTCACCCACCTCATCATACACCTGCACAGCCTTCACCTCCTTAAACACCTTCACATCCTCCATCTCCTCATGTACCTTCATATCGTCCACAAGCAATTGTACCGAGCTCACTCAGTGTACCCCCTACATTGTACTGACATTGCTTAGTCCTCCTCCTTCTACTTAACACTAACCAACCACTCCATCCCGAAGGTAAATAACTTTATGTCTTATCATGCAGAGGTTTTCTGTTCATTAACAACTGGAATTCTGTTGAGCATCTTTTCCTGGAACTTATTCTATATAACTTCGATGACTCATTCAGTCTATGGTAAAAACAAATGTGAATAGCCAATGTAAATAGTTTATAATATTGGTCATAAATTAAGAAGTTTAGCAAATTCTCAAGTTTTTGATACTTTTTACTAATTATTTCAGGAATTTGCATCACAATCCATCCATTTTGCATCACAACAAATCCAATGAATCTATGACATTGCTCAAAAACCACTTACCGCCTTTGACAACGAGTTTGACATTGACCTAGTAATTATTGTTCTGCATCACACAGCTGGATTGCTAGCTATTGACAGTGTCTTCAAACAAAAACTATCAACAATGACAATGTTTAGGAAAGGAGTTCTCGATAACAACATTGGCATACGTAGTTAGCATGAGCTTTTCTCTTCATTGTAAGGACTAGTCAATAGGTGACCTTTTTGTTTGTCTGAAAACTTAATGATATTATATATCACACATAATTCCAATGATCATTTACAAATATTTAACAAAATACCAATATGATTTGATGAAAAGTAACGACAAAACTACGACGTTAGTATTGTAAGAAAACACGAAATTTTGACGTACGTAAACTTATTCAAACATAAATTGAAGTCTAAGCGTATCGCATGATTCTTAAGCATCAGAACGACTCTCAGTTAAGTTGTAATTAAATCTGCTGAACTTCGTAAACGCAATGAAAACATTAGTGAGCTCAAGTTATTTAAATTTATAAAGATATCTTCCATAGGGACAATATAGCTGTATAAAGGTTATAAATTTTAGAATAGGAAATAAAATAGGATTTACTTAAACATGTACAATATTTTATTTTAATTATGTCTATAGCCACGATAAAAATAGCCACGGCATGGGTTCCATCTAAATTTCTTCCTCTTTTAGCGAATTGATATCTCGCTTATGTCAATTCTCTTTCAATCAAAAAACGTGATTGATTGTTACTTTATAACGTATTTCTTCATTGCAATAAAATACACACTGTCGTTTTGAAAAAATAATTATATTCGAAAAAATCTATTCTATGAAACGCTTTAAATGTATATGATGACATCTGAAAATAGAAAGTGATATTCACTACAGCTGGTGATGTTGACAAATTTATGAGGTGCTTTGCGTCATTTGCCAAAATGAAGACAAAAACAGGATCGTATATCACTTTAAATTCTCGGTCAAGTTCATTTTCTTTAGTCATATTGGTTTCTACATTACAAGATCATGAGGACCTTTGCTCTCTTAGCGATTTTGGTTGCGTCTTTCTTTGTGGAAATGTCATATCTCAAGTATATGCAACTGCTGAACCATTCACTGGATCAACATCAAAAGTGATAGAGGTAAAAAATGAAAAATTCATTTATGACATACAACACGACATCAACAACAATTTACTTTCAGCTATTGTCATCATAAAGCATAAAATGTTTTTTGTATACCATTTATATCAAAATTCTTATTTTGATGGTATTGACTCGTGCATGTACTGAGCTCTAAGTGTTTGTTATAGGCTGTTACCTATAAATATTTATATATATAAATCTACTCATGGCAAATGTTCAAGAAAAGGTTATCAAACTGCTCATCTTTCCATTCAAAAAGCATTTCTTATCAAAACGATTGTATTTCAATCAGCGACAACATTTTGTTTGCCTAAAATGAGAGCAAGACTAATCCAGATGTTTTTATTTATACACAATTCCCAAATCATTTTTGTCATAGTATTATTTATGTCTGAATGGCGTGTATCCTTATGATTTATGATGTTTACTACAGTTGTGTTGTCATACAGTATTCTTATGTGCGTGTTCTCAATATGCTTTGCAAAGGTGTGTAGACCTCGTTAGATAGCTCACATTTCTAAATAGTCAATGTTGTTTGTAGACTCGGATTTTTCCATGCACCACTTGTGAATGTTCCTTGATGCCATGCCTCCCACCCTAAGTGGAAAGCATCAATGGTAATTGCGTATTGGTGTTTCTTCCTGAAAATTTCTGAAATAAATTTTCAGCATTAAAAACCCACCAGTGTAATTCTGTTCGTGCACCCCGTGCTATTTTTGTATTGGTATCATAATTCCCTTTCGCATCCTTCAAGGCTTTAGTTTTATCGTTTTTTAGCTCTGTGCTCATATTGCATAAAAGTAATTAAAGTGAAAAATAGGTAATCTATGTTGCTGTATGAGAAAAACATTAATGCTGAACATATAATTATATTTATATATATTAGAAAACGTGCAGCCCTAACATGAAATGTGGCTTCTGGAATTCGAAGTGCCACCAAAGATTACTTAAGCTATACATACAAAAGAAAACACTCGAAGCACAACTAGCAAAAACACAAAACATGTTAAAAACTATTGAAAAACATTTGACAAAGCTTTCAAAAAAATGTCAAAAACTAACAAGAATAAAACAAAGCTCAAAGGAGATACAAGAGAAGGACTGTGCAGATCTTTACAAAAAAGGTGAAAAAAAAGAACGGAGTTTATCAAATTGATCCAGATGGTCAGGGTTACTTTAAGGTTTTCTGTGATATGACGTCATCTGTTGGAGGTTGGACTGTGTTTCAACGACGTCAAGATGGAAGTGTAAACTTCTATCGAGGTTGGAAAGACTATAAAGAAGGTTTTGGTGATCTGAAAGGCGAATTCTGGCTTGGATTGGAGAAAATATACCGACTAACATCTGCAAAGCGAAACAAACTTCGTGTTGATCTTGGAGACACCTCAGGAAACAAAACATATGCTGAATATGATTATTTTGCTGTAAAGAACGAAAATGAAAAATATCAATTGAGTCTTGGAAAATATTCTGGTAAGTCAATAGGCAAATACAAACAATTAAAGCACACAAAATTCAAAAGGTTAATATGATAAAAATTATATCAGCATTAAGTTAAAACGCCTTGGATGCTTGGAGTTTGCATGAACTGATTCACCTTTTTTGGTAAATATTTGTCATAGGGACAATATATTGTTTAAACTTATAAAATACAACAAACAACCCCATTGGTAAATCAAAAATTATTTTGTCGTGTGTATACAGTTTTGAAAATATCAGTAGAACAACTAAATTACAAACTGCAACAACTACTTCTGGACAGGCAATAGCAGAGAGACATTCAAGGATAAAGACTAATTTACTCATAAAAATAAATTACAAATTCAGCTTCAGCTTTGTGTACAGCAAATTATGAGCAAGTGTCTGAACATCTTTTTATATAAAAACACAGGTGAATTTGGTATATTACTTTAAATATTTCTCTACATAATCAAACAACTAAATGATGAGAAACATGTTAGTGCAAAAAGAACATCTTTATTGTAAATATCTTTGTCAATTGTCCGTTGAATAAACGTTAATATTACACAAGCATTCAAGTAAGACTGTAGTAGCAAAATGTAATGCGTTATAAAAGACTTTTCTGTTAAGTGTGTGTTCTCTTGAATACAATTATCGCCATTTAGGAACTGCTGGGGATTCATTATCCGCCCATAAAAACAAAGCGTTTACGACAAAAGATTCAGATAACGATACAGATGTTGAAGGAAACTGCGCTGTACATGCTAAAGGTGCTTGGTGGTATTATTTTTGTTATGATTCCAACCTAAATGGGTATTATTATCATGGAAATTATCAACCTTCTGCATCTTGGTACAAAGGTGTTGTTTGGAAAGATTGGAAAGGATTTTTAAAATTCACTGAAATGAAAATGAAACCATCAGGAAATTTTTAATAAAGTGATGATTTCATGACTATAATGAATATATCTGTAGTGAACATTATGTATTTTGCCGTAGAATTTGTTACTTATAGTCTTTACAATAAAATTAATCTCTACAGTCTTTATTCGTGTTGATTGATTGGCAGATGGATTTTTATTTGGACTTGGTATAGTATTTACTGAAACCGTGTCGCAAAAAAGCAATCCTTACTTCAGCTCGCTCTTGTGCATAACTAAAATTACTAAATAAGTTACCGTGATTTTTTACCATAGTGAAATACCAGTATCTGAGCTTTCAAATGTTGCGTGTTTGTATCAAAATATAAATTTCCTTTCTATCTCCTTGAAGAAGAAAAGCAGCTGCAGCAGTCTATGATTTCTCATATTTTGACTTGTATCCGTTTTAGTGTTTAAAATGCTTCATACTTTTTGATGAACTATTTACTGTGTTGAGAATAGTTCGCAAACTTGCTGTTGAGCTTTAAGCAATGTAGCTATATAAACTAAAAGTAGGTTGCTAGCGGTAACTCGATGGTAATTCGTTGGTATGTTATTGGAAACTTGTTGAGATATTTGTAACACGTGGGTATGTTTTAAGTAACTCGTAGTTAAGTTATTGGTAATTAAGTCGTTTGTAGGTTGAATATAGCTTGATGAAATTGAACGTAGTTGAAGCATCAAGCGTACACTCGAGAATTTGGAATGTGTCTCGTGGACCAAAGAAATTGCGAATGATTCCAACCATGTTGACGACGATAAAAGCTCTATACCCATGGCGAAGACGAGGTTTCAATACCAAAACAATCGAGTAACAAAACCGAGTCTTCTGGAGATGTTGTTTAAAGAAATATCGATGAATCATACTTACACTGTTTAAGCTCGTTGGCTCAAGTGGTATATAGTAGTGAGAATTGTTCATGATCTTGCTAAAGACATGAAAAAATACATACCAGTGTCTTTGCTTTAGGACGAGTAATCTGATTTCGAAAGTGAAGAGGAAGCAATCACCACAAGAGATTTGCATGCAAGAAGATTCAAAGTGTACTCTGCAAAATTTGTAAATACGGATGGAGTGTTGTGAGAAGAGTACCCTATAGAATGTCATTGACGAGGAATTGTACAAGGGCCAACAGAGAATTTTTCAGTTTCTCCCCAAGATTGTAGAAGATATTAGTTCACTTTCATTCACAGGTAGAAACTTTCCAGTATTGCATGTCCTACCTTTGGCGGCCCAGAAATCTGTTTATGTTTTTTATGCAATCGATTTATGCAGTAAGTATATTTCTTGATTTATATGCAATGTTTGTTACGTGGACTATCTCGCGTGAGTTACACGTATGTATGGTCTTAAAGGTCTTGACAAGGTAGGCAACTCTCAGTACAAATTAACGACCGTTAACAGAAACACTTTCACAAAACCATAAATATCTTATAAGTACATGGAAGACCACGAAAAAATACATCTCATTAGTCATGAATAATTTTACTGCATTTTGCAGTTTTTTTACATTAAAATGTATTTCCATGCATATGAAAAATGCGAATGTTTTTAGGTTTTGTGCCAAATATTTTTCAAAACCTATGCTAGGACACTTATCTAAACATTCGTCATATTTTTGAATGCTCAAACGCAATGCAGATTGGCTAAAATTGTTTTCTCATTCATTCAGATTGGACAAAATTTTTTGATTGTTTTCACAAAATTCAGCTCCTCCCCCCCCGCGCTCAACGTTATTGATGGTGTTTGTCGGAAATTTGGAAACCAGCGGGAATTTTTGAAGTTAAATGGCAAAGTGATGAAAGTAATTATTTATTCATTCTCACCAATTAATAGCTATAAAATTAATAGCTATAGATGATTTATAAGTGGGTAGCAAATTGTAAAAGATATTCACGTGTTAAGTCTGGTGTCCATCAAATTTCCTTATTCTCCAATGTCATTAATCATTTCCGATAAAAAACAGATAAGCAGTACTATGACAGAAAAACGCCTTTCGAATCTCGCGTGTATTTCCATCAACCGCTTGAAATTATTTCGAAAATTTCGATTCGAGAACTTCAAATGCCTTTCTTGAACGACAAAACTAAAAGAATTTTTTAATAATTATTTGTTATTTCACATTTGTTGCACTTGGTTTATTTAAAATGGTATATCCGTATGTATATTCATTTGTACACAGTTTTTAAACCCCATTTTTAAAAAATACATTTCTTTTAGCCACGCCCAAATTGCCACGCCCTGTTGTAGGAAAATTTATCTATCTGCACCGTCTAAAGTAATTGTTAGCTACGCCACTGGTTACAGTACATCTGTAATATTACAATTACTAATAAACGATGATAATTTAATTACTTAATATTATTACTGTAAGCAATGCACATTTCAAGTAAATGGTTTGAACCCGGGAGTATCGTTACATGTTTGTAAATGTAGATCGTCCAGGTTGGTATAGTCCTGAGAAGGACTGTTTTTGTTTGTGTTGACTGACGTTTTGACAACTTTAGCGGTAGTCATCTTCAGAGTCAAAAGCACATTTCATTACCATGTTAATCGTTTTCTAGAAGTCCTTTGGCTCTGCGTTTTCACGATTAGTTTTGTCGGAAATGATTTTGTGACATTGACGGATGAAGTTTACATGTCACTTCATATAAGGAAATGGTCGACCGCCTTCTGTGCACGAATGAATAAGTATCACATGGCAAAGCTTTGTTTACGTTGAATCATGTCATTTGTTGCATGTACTTTGTGCAAAGTTCTTGCAATTTTACACCTCATTTTACCAAACGACCTCATGATCGACCTTCAACGACCGTAGAATCAGTGATTGTTGTCATTTCCTGAGTAAATTCGACACATTCTCAAGCCATCACTAAAATGACTGCGCTGTTGCTTGGCTGGTTTCGACCATGCTTCACTACAAAGTTGTGCGTAGTTTGAAAAATTATTTTCTTACTGGAAAAATGGTTGACGCTAAGATCAAAGATTTCGGCTATAATTTATGTCGAAAATATCTCGGTGGGGAATGGAAGAAAATCAGTCCACAACATTTTGAAATTGAACGAATTCAGTAAGTACAATTTTCAAATACGTAACTGTAAGAACTATATTGTTTAGATGGGGCGACATTTATTTGATGGTAAAAATGTTCTCAATGATATTAAATGTGAAAATGTTCTCTATATCTCTATTGCCAACATTTTAAAGAGTACTGGGCTGTTTGTGTTTGCTGCCACACTAAATTTCTTCTCAAGATTTATGTGTTTCGATGCAATATGAAAGATTTTCTGCAGTTTAGCAAGGCTGCAGATTGCAAAGTGTGATGGATTTCAAAAAGATATCTTGGGTGTGTAAAAGGCCACACCTAAAGTCCAGGTTCATCTTAATATGTAGAAATGTCTTCAACAATTATGTCAGCCAAATAAACACAGAATTCTGCAATTGCAGAATTCTCTGGTGTCTGTCAATGAAAGTGGTAAAATTTCTCAAGTGCAGCTAAATTTTTTGTAATTTCCAACTTCCATGTCTCATATTTCTTATGTCTGATATTTTCTTTTTCAAAGTTTTTTTAGTTTTGTTCAGGGGTGGAGGCAGAATACATGTGTGAAATAAAATAAGCATCCTTGTTTTATATGCAAAGTACCTTCATAATATTGCCTTTGATTTAGAAATTAATTTCGGGAAGAAAAAATCTTGTGAGATATGATTAATCTAAGAATGGGCTTATTTTGTATATTTTTTTAACCAATGCTCTGATCTTACCTCTATGCTTGTCTATCATTGTTCTTTTGTTGATAAACTTACCACTCAGAAGAGATGAAATCATAGTTTGAGTGATTATTTTAACAATTACAGTGGTGGATTAACGAATCATTTGTTTCTGTGCTCTCTGCCACATGAATATGCAAATTCAAATCCTGATGGTGTGAACAAAGCACTGCTTCGGCTATATGGTGCATTCTATGCAGATTTGTCTGACAACAATGTTCGCATGATGGAGGAATGCATCATTTGCGGCCTTTTAGCTGAAAAAAAGATGGCCCCAGAGTTGTATGGTATATTTCCTGAAGGAAGACTTGAACAGTTTATTCCTAATGTAAGTAGCAAAAAAAATCAGCGATTAATGTAAGGAAAGTTTATCTTTTTATAGTGAGTATATCACCTGCTTGTATGGAAAGAATGTGCCCTAGCTTTTCAGCTTTAATATCAAACTAAATCTGTTCTAGCACAGCTGAGTTTGTATTCCACTGATAATAGTATATTCAGTATTGATTATTTCATACTCATACAGTCTGTGTAGAAAAATTGTAAATTCATTCTCATTTGTATTGGAAAGAATTTATAATTTTTGAATTAAACTGTTAAATAGTTGAAATGTTTGCAACATTAATTTTTGCATTGTTTACCAAAGTTTAATTTACTTGTGTTATAATTTGTTAAAGGTTCGAGCATTGACTAGTCGGGAAGTCCAGTATCCTCGTTTATCACAACAAATAGCTGAGCATGTAGCTGCATTTCATAAGCTAAAACTTCCTCTCTCAAAGGAAGGAACTTGGTTTTTGGATTCACTTCAAATGTGAGTTTGTCTTTTTGAATCTTTTGCACCAATCTTTAAATAGTTTTGAAGTTAACCAACTTTCTGTTACAACTTTTTTTAAAATATATTCAAGACTTCATATTGTTCGAAATGACCTCACCATCTCCTTATATTATTTTATCACAGTGTACAGTATATAATACATTGATTGTACATAAACTATATTTTTTTTGATAGATTTGTGAAGGAAATTAAAGGTCTTAAATTTTCCAATATTGATAAATTAAAGATCTTGGATGAAATTTTTCATAAATTTGACATTGATGAAATTCTCAAATATATCAGGTATGGAAAATAGTCAGCTACTCAAAAACAGAACGGTCATGGGGACTAGGGAGACAGGTCACGTGGGGGGAGCTTGTTGGGAAACTAGTGTGTCTACAGGTGGGTTATTTAAATGATTTTGTGATTATAATTGATATCATACATTGTGACTGACTGAGTGTACGTACGATGTAGGATTAGCTAGAAAAGTAGATGATACTGACAGTTTTCCTTTTTTAAAGTTGTCTTAATCTTTGATTTTAGGGTATTTTGAATATAAAGTTATAATTGGCGCTGATTGGTTGAATGCTCGCAAACCCCGTGTTTCAGAAACTCTTTTTCAGTCTCGCAAAAGTATCGCAGATTGCGTGGTTTGCGTGGAAACAGAAAATTTAAACAATATGTCGTTAAATTTGTCTTTTTAATGTTGGTTTTCATTTATGAATGAAATACGTAATTTTGAAAGTTTTGGAGCAACTCGAAATTCATTGAAAGTATTCAATTCGTGCTCGTGCTTGCCACGCAATTTATTTTTTCCTCCAAACTTTAGGAACACAGAAAACTTTTTTTATTACTTACATGATAAATGAATGCCTATTTTTATACATATGCATTAGGTTGTCCTTGTCTGTTTAAGCTACTACTACTGCTAGCCAGTAGTCTGGCAGTGATGTTAAAAAATGTATGCTTCATGCCAGATGAAGATCAAATATCAACGTCATGATAGAATAATAATGGCTTCTTATTTTTCTGCGGTTTTTTTTTATTATGCTGCCTTTGGACTACGTAACCTTTACTTAAGAATTTTTACAAAGAAGAACATTATATTGAAGCAATTGTATGACGTACTTACTTATTTGGACACACAGTCAATCAACCACAGTACTAAATGAATAAAAACAGTAGATTTTTTAATTACTTTAAATTCACATAATCACAAATCATTAATTTATTTAATGATATAATATGAGACATTAACTGCTGAAATGCTATGCACAAACCATGTACAAAGTTAATTAAACTGGAAATACTTATGTGCCAAAAAGATGTTTTAGGATCAATGAATTTAAGTGTTGCTTACATTATTGTTATTTTGTTGTTGATGTGTTAGGCACGTGGTTGAAAACAGCCAATCACCGGTTTTCTTCTGCCATAATGACGTACAGCCAGGTAATGATTTCCAACTATGTTATTTTGAATATTATGGGTTTTTAATAAAGGTTAAATATAATTTAAATACCTACAGGAAACTTGTTGGTGAAAGCAAATGAAGATCTCGATGAGGCAAAAATACGTGTGATTGATTTCGAATATTCTTGTTATAACTACAGGTGAAAAAAAGAGAGAAGGATAATTTTCGTTTGAACTGCAAGTGAGGAAGGAAGAAAGGAGACATTTTGTTCTATATCTGGAATGTTATTTCATCTTTGCGCTGCGTAGAGTTGTCAAATATTATGATAGCAAAAGGTTTTGTTTGTTCACTTAAGCCCGCCGCACACTGGTAAACCTGCCGCGCGTACTTGTTATTCGTGACAAGTGTGATCGACAAAATTAAACAAACGCGCGTTTTATATTTGACTCATCTGTCACGAATGACAAATGTTGTTCAAAACTTCCGCGATTAATGTAAGGAAATTTTATTAGGAAATTTTGTCGATCACACTTGTTACGAATAACGAGTACGCGCGGCAAGTTCACCAGTGTGCGGCGGGCTTTAAAGCAGTCAACAATTGAGCAAGGGGGGGGGGAGGGGAAGAGCTGGCAACAAAATAACCATATTTTACCCATAATGCTTTTCAACCGGTTGCTTATCTTTCTTCTTGAACATTTTAAATTATTTATTTCATCAAAACTGTTCAATTTTTCTTATTTTAAACATCGTTTACCTTGTCAAACTTTTTTATAATATTTCTTATTTTTTTATTTAGAGGATACGATATTGGTAATCATTTCAGTGAATGGATATTTGATTATAATCATCCACATTATCCCTTTTTTACCGGAGACGTCACCAAATATCCTTCTTATGATCAAAAGGTAATTCAATAAAAAATGTAATAATTTAAGAAAAGATAAAAACAATTTTATGGTTAAAAATAACTCCCGAACTATAGTTCATATGAAAAGGATGATCTGCTGTTTATAATGTGGCTATCTATTATTGCTTGAATTGAGTTACAGCATTTATAGCTACCATGTGTTAATGATGTGCTTTTCCTTGCGGTATAACTATTTCTTCTCAGTACTTTATTTCTGTTTTTCTCGGGTGTTTTTTTTTTGCTTTTGATTGCTTTGCTTTTTTTGCTTTTTCCTCTCGGTCTTTTGCCGTACAGGTTTTTTGTTGTCGGTGTTTTGCCGTAGAGGTATTTTCCTCGGTGTTTTGCCGTAGAGGTTTTACCCCGGTGTTTGCCGTAGAAGTTTTTTGTCGTCGGTGTTTTGCCGTAGAGGTATTTCCCTCGGTGTTTTGCCGTAGAGGTTTTCCCCCGGTGTTTGCCGTAGAAGTTTTTTGTCGTCGGTGTTTTGCCGTAGAGGTATTTCCTCGGTGTTTTGCCGTAGAGGTTTTCCCGGTGTTTTGCCGTAGAGGTTTTTTGTCGTCGGTGTTTTGCCGTAGAGGTATTTCCCTCGGTGCTATGCCGTAGAGGTTTCCCCCCGGTGTTTTGCCGTAGAGGTTTTCCCTCGGTGTTTTGCCGTACAGGTTTTTGTTGTCGGTGTTTTGCCGTAGAGGTATTTTCCTCGGTGTTTTGCCGTAGAGGTTTTACCCCGGTGTTTTGCCGTAGAGGTATTTCTCTCATTGTTTTGCCGTAGAGGTTTGCCCTCGGTGTTTTGCCGTAGAGGTCCCCGGTGTTTTGCCGTAGAGGTATTTTCATTGAGTTCTATAAGACCTGGAGGGAACACGTTAACAAAATTACTATAAATTATTAGCGCGCGGCCCGTTGTCAAAAACATGGCGGATTTGGTAGTCAAAGTCAGCGGAAAGACGCGGGCTCATGAAATAAAAATTTTGTGAAAAATTCTTATTCCAAACTTATCGAAATTTCAGGTATTTTTTGTCCGTGCGTATTTACAAGCTTACAATGAAACGACTGACGTCACGTTAGACGAGATTGAAAAAGTTATTGACGAAGCTGATAGGTATATATTTCAACAATCGTCCTTTTGTATTAATACAGCGCGAGATAAATTTTGGAAATTCTTCGATTTCTATAAGTACGTATGTCTTGACAGATTTATTTTCACTGTCTTAGTTCTCGTTTATTTAAGGTTCAGTTTTTGGAATACGTCAGTTTAGGGTTTAATGACGCCATTTAATTTAGGTCGGTTTTATGTATACCTTCGTAGGCTTTTATTACACAGCCTATTCAAGTAACTTTTTACCTATTGTACGCATGTGCTTACATATTGGTGTCGGTTTTGTTTTTCTGCGAATAAATGTTTTAATTTTACGTATGTTTTAAACTTATTTATGAAATAACATCAGCTTTGTTTTCCTTTTCTTCTATAGATTGTCTCTTCTTTCTCATTTCTTTTGGGCGATGTTTTCAATTCTCCAGAGTTATAAATCCTCGATCAATTTTGGTTATCTCGTAAGTAGATGAACAGTTAAATAGTGTTGTTTGCCGTTAGATTTACATCACGTGACTGAATTTGGCTTTTTCTTTGTTGTATTGTCGTACCGTGGTATTGTATCCTAAATACCATTTGCTATTTTTAAAATACCATATCTTATAAGGAACATTCTACATCGAACAATGTTAGAAATGTGCACCACCACTTTATCATCTTTTTACATATAGTTTGTGTTGTTTTTTCAGAATTATTGTGTTTAAATAGATGGTCTTTTGGACTTAGTTCTCCCCATGTGGATTTTTTCAGAACAGATGTTACCATTCATTAATCTCTCATACGTTACGCATCTCATTGTCTTACTAATTTGTACATAATGAGCACCTCTTATTGTGGACAAACGTTAAAGCAACGTAACACTTTGCATGGATTTCATTTAATGATCAAATCAATATAAAACAATTCCCAGCTGTATTATTAACCGAAGGATCGCATTCAAAGTATTAATCTCACATAAAACGTATTAGTCTCACAAACAACGTATTAGTCTCACAATCCACGTATTAGTCTCACATACAACGTATTAATCTCACATACAACGTATTAATCTCACATACAAAGTATTAATCTCACATACAAAGTATTAATCTCACATACAAAGTATTAATCTCACATACAACGTATTAATCTCACATACAATGTATTAATCTCACATACAACGTATTAGTCTCACATACAACGTATTATCTCACATACAACGTATTAATCTCACATACAATGTATTAGTCTCACATACAACGTATTAGTCTCACATACAACGTATTAATCTCACATACAACGTATTATCTCACATACAACGTATTAATCTCACATACAATGTATTAGTCTCACATACAAAGTATTATCTCACATACAACGTATTAATCTCACATACAATGTATTAGTCTCACATACAACGTATTATCTCACATACAACGTATTAATCTCACATACAATGTATTAGTCTCACATACAACGTATTAGTCTCACATACAACGTATTAATCTCACATACAACGTATTATCTCACATACAAAGTATCAATCTCACCTACAATGTATTAGTCTCACATACAACGTATTATCTCACATACAACGTATTAATCTCACATACAATGTATTAGTCTCACATACAAAGTATTAGTCTCACATAGAAAGTATTAATCTCACATACAATGTATTAATCTCACATACAATGTATTAATCTCACATACAACGTATTAATCTCACATACAATGTATTAGTCTCACATACAATGTATTAGTCTCACATACAACGTATTAGTCTCACATAGAAAGTATTAATCTCACATACAAAGTATTAATCTCACATACAATGTATTAATCTCACATACAATGTATTAGTCTCACATACAATGTATTAGTCTCACATACAACGTATCAATCTCACATACAACGTATTAATCTCACATACAATGTATTAGTCTCACATACAACATATTAGTCTCACATACAACGTATTAATCTCACATACAACGTATTATCTCACATACAACGTATTAGTCTCACATACAACGTATTAATCTCACATACAATGTATTAGTCTCACATACAACGTATTAATCTCACATACAACGTATTAATCTCACATACAACGTATTATCTCACATACAACGTATTAGTCTCACATACAACGTATTAGTCTCACATACAATGTATTAGTCTCACATACAACGTATTATCTCACATACAACGTATTAATCTCACATACAATGTATTAGTCTCACATACAACGTATTAGTCTCACATACAACGTATTAATCTCACATACAATGTATTAGTCTCACATACAACGTATTAGTCTCACATAGAAAGTATTAATCTCACATACAAAGTATTAATCTCACATACAATGTATTAATCTCACATACAATGTATTAGTCTCACATACAATGTATTAGTCTCACATACAACGTATCAATCTCACATACAACGTATTAATCTCACATACAATGTATTAATCTCACATACAACGTATTAATCTCACATACAATGTATTAGTCTCACATACAACATATTAGTCTCACATACAACGTATTAATCTCACATACAACGTATTATCTCACATACAACGTATTAGTCTCACATACAACGTATTAATCTCACATACAATGTATTAGTCTCACATACAACGTATTAATCTCACATACAACGTATTAATCTCACATACAACGTATTATCTCACATACAACGTATTAGTCTCACATACAACGTATTAGTCTCACATACAATGTATTAGTCTCACATACAACGTATTATCTCACATACAACGTATTAATCTCACATACAATGTATTAGTCTCACATACAACGTATTATCTCACATACAAATTAATCTCACATACAATGTATTAGTCTCACATACAACGTATTATCTCACATACAACGTATTAATCTCATACAATGTATTAGTCTCACATACAACGTATTAATCTCACATACAACGTATTAGTCTCACATACAACGTATTAGTCTCACATACAACGTATTAATCTCACATACAATGTATTAGTCTCACATACAACGTATCAATCTCATATGCAACGTATTAGTCTCACATACAAAGTATTAATCTCACATACAACGTATTAGTCTCACATACAAGGTATTAATCTCACATACAACGTATTAGTCTCACATACAACGTATTAGTCTCACATACAATGTATTAATCTCACATACAACGTATTAGTCTCACATACAACGTATTAGTCTCACATACAACGTATTAGTCTCACATACAATGTATTAATCTCACATACAGCGTATTACTCTCACATACAACGTATTAGTCTCACATACAACGTATTAATCTCACATACAACGTATTAGTCTCACATACAATGTATTAATCTCACATACAACGTATTAGTCTCACATACAACGTATTACTCTCACATACAACGTATTAGTCTCACATACAACGTATTAATCTCACATACAACGTATTAGTCTCACATACAATGTATTAATCTCACATACAACGTATTAGTCTCACATACAACGTATTAGTCTCACATACAACGTAATAGTCTCACATACAACGTATTAATCTCACATACAACGTATTAATCTCACATACAACGTATTAATCTCACATACAATGTATTAGTCTCACATACAACGTATTAATCTCACATACAACGTATTAATCTCACATACAACGTATTAGTCTCACATACAACGTATTAATCTCACATACAATGTATTAGTCTCACATACAACGTATTAATCTCACATACAACGTATTAATCTCACATACAACGTATTAGTCTCACATACAAAGTATTAATCTCACATACAACGTATTAATCTCACATACAATGTATTAGTCTCACATACAACGTATCAATCTCATATACAACGTATTAGTCTCACATACAAAATATTAATCTCACATACAACGTATTAGTCTCACATACAACGTATTAGTCTCACATACAACGTATTAATCTCACATACAACGTATTAATCTCACATACAACGTATTAGTCTCACATACAACGTATTAGTCTCACATACAACGTATTAGTTTCACATACAACGTATTAGTCTCACATACAACGTATTAATCTCACATACAATGTATTAGTCTCACATACAACGTATTAATCTCACATACAACGTATTAGTCTCACATACAACGTATTAGTCTCACATACAACGTATCAATCTCATACAACGTATTAGTCTCACATACAAAGTATTAATCTCACATACAACGTATTAATCTCACATACAACGTATTAGTCTCACATACAACGTATTAGTCTCACATACAACGTATTAATCTCACATACAATGTATTAGTCTCACATACAACGTATTAGTCTCACATACAACGTATCAATCTCACATACAATGTATTAGTCTCACATACAACGTATTATCTCACATACAACGTATTAATCTCACATACAATGTATTAGTCTCACATACAACGTATTAGTCTCACATACAACGTATTAATCTCACATACAAAGTATTAGTCTCACATACAACGTATTAGTCTCACATACAACGTATTAATCTCACATACAACGTATTAATCTCACATACAACGTATTAATCTCACATACAACGTATTAATCTCACATACAACGTATTATCTCACATACAAAGTATCAATCTCACCTACAACGTATTAGTCTCACATAGAAAGTATTAGTCTCACATACAACGTATTAGTCTCACATACAACGTATTAGTCTCACATACAATGTATTAATCTCACATACAATGTATTAGTCTCACATACAACGTATTAGTCTCACATACAAAGTATTAATCTCACATACAACGTATTAATCTCACATACAATGTATTAATCTCACATACAATGTATTAATCTCACATACAACGTATTAGTCTCACATACAACGTATTAGTCTCACATACAACGTATTAGTCTCACATACAATGTATTAATCTCACATACAACGTATTAATCTCACATACAATGTATTAGTCTCACATACAACGTATTAGTCTCACATAGAAAGTATTAATCTCACATACAACGTATTAATCTCACATACAATGTATTAATCTCACATACAATGTATTAATCTCACATACAATGTATTAGTCTCACATACAATGTATTAGTCTCACATACAATGTATTAGTCTCACATACAATGTATTAGTCTCACATACAATGTATTAATCTCACATACAATGTATTAGTCTCACATACAATGTATTAATCTCACATACAATGTATTAATCTCACATACAACGTATTAGTCTCACATACAACGTATTAGTCTCACATACAACGTATTAGTCTCACATACAATGTATTAGTCTCACATACAATGTATTAGTCTCACATACAATGTATTAGTCTCACATACAATGTATTAATCTCACATACAATGTATTAATCTCACATACAATGTATTAGTCTCACATACAATGTATTAGTCTCACATACAATGTATTAGTCTCACATACAATGTATTAATCTCACATACAATGTATTAGTCTCACATACAATGTATTAGTCTCACATACAATGTATTAATCTCACATACAATGTATTAATCTCACATACAACGTATTAGTCTCACATACAACGTATTAGTCTCACATACAACGTATTAGTCTCACATACAATGTATTAATCTCACATACAACGTATTAATCTCACATACAATGTATTAGTCTCACATACAACGTATTAGTCTCACATAGAAAGTATTAATCTCACATACAACGTATTAATCTCACATACAATGTATTAATCTCACATACAATGTATTAATCTCACATACAATGTATTAGTCTCACATACAATGTATTAGTCTCACATACAATGTATTAGTCTCACATACAATGTATTAGTCTCACATACAATGTATTAGTCTCACATACAACGTATTAGTCTCACATAGAAAGTATTAATCTCACATACAAAGTATTAATCTCACATACAATGTATTAATCTCACATACAATGTATTAGTCTCACATACAATGTATTAGTCTCACATACAACGTATCAATCTCACATACAACGTATTAATCTCACATACAATGTATTAGTCTCACATACAACATATTAGTCTCACATACAACGTATTAATCTCACATACAACGTATTATCTCACATACAACGTATTAGTCTCACATACAACGTATTAATCTCACATACAATGTATTAGTCTCACATACAACGTATTAATCTCACATACAACGTATTAATCTCACATACAACGTATTATCTCACATACAACGTATTAGTCTCACATACAACGTATTAGTCTCACATACAATGTATTAGTCTCACATACAACGTATTATCTCACATACAACGTATTAATCTCACATACAATGTATTAGTCTCACATACAACGTATTAGTCTCACATACAACGTATTAATCTCACATACAATGTATTAATCTCACATACAATGTATTAGTCTCACATACAATGTATTAGTCTCACATACAATGTATTAGTCTCACATACAATGTATTAGTCTCACATACAATGTATTAGTCTCACATACAACGTATTAGTCTCACATACAAAGTATTAATCTCACATACAAAGTATTAATCTCACATACAATGTATTAATCTCACATACAATGTATTAGTCTCACATACAATGTATTAGTCTCACATACAACGTATCAATCTCACATACAACGTATTAATCTCACATACAATGTATTAGTCTCACATACAACATATTAGTCTCACATACAACGTATTAATCTCACATACAACGTATTATTATCTCACATACAACGTATTAGTCTCACATACAACGTATTAATCTCACATACAATGTATTAGTCTCACATACAACGTATTAATCTCACATACAACGTATTAATCTCACATACAACGTATTATCTCACATACAACGTATTAGTCTCACATACAACGTATTAGTCTCACATACAATGTATTAGTCTCACATACAACGTATTATCTCACATACAACGTATTAATCTCACATACAATGTATTATCTCACATACAACGTATTAATCTCACATACAATGTATTAGTCTCACATACAACGTATTATCTCACATACAACGTATTAATCTCACATACAATGTATTAGTCTCACATACAACGTATTAATCTCACATACAACGTATTAGTCTCACATACAACGTATTAGTCTCACATACAACGTATTAATCTCACATACAATGTATTACAATGTATCAATCTCATATGCAACGTATTAGTCTCACATACAAAGTATTAATCTCACATACAACGTATTAGTCTCACATACAAGGTATTAATCTCACATACAACGTATTAGTCTCACATACAACGTATTAGTCTCACATACAATGTATTAATCTCACATACAACGTATTAGTCTCACATACAACGTATTAGTCTCACATACAACGTAATAGTCTCACATACAACGTATTAATCTCACATACAACGTATTAATCTCACATACAACGTATTAATCTCACATACAATGTATTAGTCTCACATACAACGTATTAATCTCACATACAACGTATTAGTCTCACATACAACGTATTAATCTCACATACAATGTATTAGTCTCACATACAACGTATCAATCTCATATACAACGTATTAGTCTCACAAAATATTATCTCACATACAACGTATTAGTCTCACATACAAGGTATTAATCTCACATACAACGTATTAGTCTCACATACAACGTATTAGTCTCACATACAACGTATTAGTTTCACATACAACGTATTAGTCTCACATACAACGTATTAATCTCACATACAATGTATTAGTCTCACATACAACGTATTAATCTCACATACAACGTATTAGTCTCACATACAACGTATTAGTCTCACATACAACGTATCAATCTCATATACAACGTATTAGTCTCACATACAAAGTATTAATCTCACATACAACGTATTAATCTCACATACAACGTATTAGTCTCACATACAACGTATTAGTCTCACATACAACGTATTAATCACACATACAATGTATTAGTCTCACATACAACGTATTAGTCTCACATACAACGTATCAATCTCACATACAACGTATTTAAAAACGTCAGAAAACATCTAGAGAAATGCGAACCTCTACTTAAATAAGAAATGTTAAGCAAATATTACATTAACTGCAAGATGGTAGTGTAAACAGTTCTTAAAAAGAACTGTGAGTTACAAGCATTTTATCACCATGGCCCAGTATTATTTGAAATAAAAGATGTTTTGCGAAATATATATTTTGTTTCTTCTATGAAATAATAATAATGGAAACGAATGAATTCCAAAAAAAATTTTGAATTTTTCTTTTTACATGTATTGATGATTAATTTCTAAATTCTCTTTAATTGATTTAATTGATTAAGCTGAGATCAACTTTCCACATTTAAACAGGCTATTGAAAACTCACCTGTAGACCAAGCAGCGTTTATATCGTTATATCTTTTTGTTGTTTTATAAAGGATAGATAAAAAATATTCCTCTTTTTGTTTATTAAAATATGTTCATAGGAAATTTTATCAAAAACCTAAACAGACAAACAGAGTTATTTGCATGCAGTTTAACTGGTGCATTATTGTACGTTGAATGGGGCCTCTAACATGTACACAAACTTGTTTACATTTTTGCAGTAAATTTTGTCTCAATTACTCCTTAGTAAATATTATTTTAATAAGATTGCCTTTTCAGTATAATGGATGATGTTATGGATTTCCTTAAGGCTAAAGTTGATGTGTAGTTAATATGCCTTTATCTACTTGATTACTTCTCGTTTTCTTTCAGGAATACGCCCTTTTTCGAATGGAATGCTTAAATCATTTCAGGCATTTTTCCGAGGAGAAACCTGGAGACAAGTTGCGTCATGATAATTGTAAAATCCATTGTGATGTTTAGGGTGAAGTACATTTTTTGGTGATTAGAAAGAATGTCATTCAGATGTAGCATGTATGTAAATTATCTCCACCATCACAATTGTTTGTTTGCGTCTTCATTCAAAGTCTTCTTGAATAACGGGGTTTCTTTTGATTTTCTAATTACTAACAGTAATGGGCTTAAATGTAAGGTGTGTATGACTGCGTTCACTTGTGTGTGAATTTCTACTCAAATGTTCAAATGAATAATATAGCGGCTTAACTCTATTTAAGCAACAAGCAGTTGGACACACTTTGTTGTCAATAGGTTATGTGCAACCATTCTCTTTGACAGGAACAAGATTGCTTCATGACAAACCAGATAATATATCAGATAGTCGCATGACATGCATGATAAATCCAAGATGACGGAAGAACGTGACAAAAAACATTAAAATTTTTTGCAATTTACTTTCACCACAAACGTCAAAGAAATGAAAGAAAAGACGTCACTGCAAAACTATATCATTAAATCTGCCATCATTTGGAGAAAAATATAAATTTATTATTTCACCACAGCATTTTTAAACAATTGTTTCCTCTCTCTTTTAATTGAATGATGATTGTAAAGGTTCTATTAAAAGTGTTGTTATCAAATGTCAATATTATGCGAAGTTTCATAAGATATATTCATCAAAGTTAAGAAAACACAATATTTAAAAATTCTTTATTGTTTTCATTTTCATCTCAGTAAATTTTAAGGATTTAGTGTTTTTCCAATGATACCAAACCACACCACTCCAACTGCTGTATGCTCTACTATAGTAGTGTCCATTTAGGTTGGAATAAGTACATCTATTATACCACCAAGCACCTTTGTGGCCAATGGCGCAGTTTCCTCTATGTTTATCATTATCTGAATCTTTGGTTGTAAACGCCATGTCTTTTTGGTATGATAATGAATCTCCAGCAGTTCCTACGAAAAGCAATTTTGCTCAGAAAAATTTTACGTCATTTAACTAATGTTATCTTACAATTCTCCTTAAGAATTGCAGAAAATACCCAACACGTGTTTTATGTCGTTAGTAGAAGATTTCAAGAGATTTTTTAATGGTCATCTGTTAGGAGGCTTTTAAAAGATTTGTCAATTAGTTTTTCATTTAATTTATAGAGTAAAAAAGAAGTGGTATAAATACCAAAACATATTACAATCCTGAGTTTTCATTAGATATATTCAGTCGCACTCTCATTATTAAGTTTTATACAAAGCTAAAATCGAATTTTACTGGTTAATGTTAGCGGAAGTTCGAACCACAATCATGCACAATGGTATTATAGTTGTTGCTAATTTATTAAACCATTTATCCTTCTGGAAATAAATCGCAAAAGTAGAAGATGTCTACGAATTAGCTACATGATATGAAGGCTTTTTAACTTTCTTTCATCCCCATCCTCAGTGCCCTGAAGTTTTTTCTGCATCCAGTCTATTCACATTGGTCTCAATTGGTACCTGGCCTGATTCTTATTGTAATATAGATTATCAAAATTTGTTTACTTAGGCCTGTTTCATACGTCGCATTTTACATGAGCCGAATGCAACGAGGAATTTATCTCATTTTCTTTTGTCTTTAATGCGTTCGGTGCCAGAGCCCTCTATTTGTAAGAGTTAGGACAACGGGTCTGGGGCGAGCACGGAGCCGCCATTTTCGTGACTACTTGCAAGTTAAACTTATAATAAAACTGTGTGAAATTGGCTAAATGAGCAAAAGAATAAAGCAATTCCGCCTTGTTCAATGGAAATTTTAAATATATCGGAAACCACAATATAGCTTTTGGCGTTTTTGTAAATAATTACTGCAAAGCAAACTCAATTTCGTGGATTTGAGCTACATTCCCCGTTGACTAGTTCGTGCTTTAAAACTAATCGTGACCCACTGTTAGACGTTTTTACGTATGTGAGCGTATATTCTCGCAGTTATCTACTACAGCACCAAGATATTTGTTATCATTGCTTATAATTTACCAGCGATAAAGAAAATACTCGACATTTTGGTTGCATATTCTTGGCCGGGAAAACACGTTACTACACATGCAAACGTCCAGATATGAATCAATGCTTGTCAGGTATAATAATGCAGTTAAAAGGTAGTTAAAGTTAACAATGCTATGGAGCATAGTTAACTTTTTAAAAAGCCGTTAAGTATGGCGGCTTAACTTCTCAAAGACAATTATGGGCGAGATGTTGTTGATCAACAAGGTTTTACCTTGAGTTTTTAATCACATATGTATCTTCCATGGCAAAGGCTTTAGAATAAGAGCTTTGTGGACAATGTACTACGTTCGTCAGTGCTGTAAAGATCCCAAGTTTTGCTGACGAAAAACAGCCAACAATTTATCCACGTAACAAATCCCTTTTAACCAGCTGTTTCAGTAAATATTTTATTTATGATTACTGATACTATATTTTCAAAGTATTTTCTAAACATGCAAAATACAATATTCGAAAGTATATTATTTTAGCATTTTGGATTAGCAATAATTATCTGTTGAAGTGGTTGAGAGCTTGTAAGTTAGAGTCATTTCCGAACATAATGATTGGTCATAATCTCTCTATAAAGCACAGGCTTTGTATGTAAAAAAACTATTGAATCGTTAGCATTAAGACAATTATTTCCAATGATGTTTTACTCGAAAACAATCTTCGTAAATAAACCTTTAGGTCAAGATCAGTTAGACACAATGGTCACTACGCGCAATCCAATCTATCGTAAAGCCATTTCTTTCTTTTTTCCCGATTCCAAGATTCTGGCCATATGCAGTTACATGTTTTAGCTATCAAATAATCAATTATTGTAGCCATACCTCCAAAAAATCAAAATGTCTTCTTAAAATACAAACAAACTTGTAATAATCGCCATATAAACACTAGTTGAAATTTCAAAACTAGGAACGAAAATGGCGGAAATTAATCATATGATCGATATTGTCCAATCAACGTTCGCAAACCAGAGAACAATACATTTCCCAACTCTTACAAATAGAGGGCTCTGCTCGGTGTATGTAAAGTTTGACGTATGAAACAGACCTTACTTAATGGCGTACATGGATATTTTCCGAGGCTCAATTGTTATATTTGTATTTCATGCTTATAAATGTGAATTGTCCATGTAAACTTTAATAAATTTTTGTTATGTTTTAGGTTGTTGTTATAAGTTCATAAAAAAACTTTTATATGTAAGAACAAGTTATAATGTATATATCATTTAGGCATTAAAACTTGCATTTACAATTAAATACTATAAGCTTACTTGAATACTTGAATTTTGTAAAAAAGATTTCAGTCAATGATCATTAAACAATGATATTCACAGTATACATTCTTTCTTATGTACCAAATAATTCAGTCGTGTTTATTAGCTACATGTTGTTCATGTGCTAGGTTATCATTACCTAATTTACAAAGCTGCAGTTGAATTTGCATTTAATATTGATGATAAGCTAATTACAATCATTACATGTCACAATCAATCGTTGCAACAGAATCATTCGCAAAACAGAACGACTTTCTACTTTACGTTTGTTGTATTTTTTCCGTAAGTTTGTAAGTTCAAAATTAATTATATTTTTATTGACAAAGAAGGCTTTAGTTCGAAACCAACCGTTACTATCCGTTTTTTTCAAAATTGCAGAATCCCCCGTTGAAAACTGGAATCACTCAAATCATTAAAATATTGCATGTATAAAAATATTTTTCCCTCAAACGTTTATATTTACGTATTAACTTACCAGAATATTTACCAAGACTTAGTTGATATTTTTTATTTTCATTCTTTACAGCAAAATAATCATATTCAGCATATGCTTTGTTTCTTGACCAGTCTCCCAGGTGTACATGAAGTTTATTTCTCCTTGCAGATGTTAGTCGGTATATTTTATCCAATCCAAGCCAGAATTCGCCTTTCAGATCACCAAAACCTTGTTTATAGTCTTTCCAACCTTGATAGAAGTTTACACTTCCATCTTGACGTCGTTGAAACACAGTCCAACCTCCACCAGATGACTTCATATCACAGAAAACCTTAAAGTAACCCTGACTATCAGGATTAATTTGATAAACTCCGTTCTTTTTTTTCACCTTTTTTGTACAGATCTGCGCAGTCTTTCCCTGGTAATGTAAACAAAGAGATCTGCCATGAAATAATATGTTGTTAAATGTCACTCTTGTTATCTTAAAATCATTCTTACCTCTTTGAGACTTTCCTGTGAGTTTTCTATTTTCTTTGTAAAGAGCTTTCAGTTGTTTTTCTAGTTTTTTTAGCTGTGCTTGAATTGTTGCTACTTTCACATCGATTGTTTTCATTTTTAATGACAAATTAATCATTTTAAGTTCAATTTTCTTAATTTGTTTTTGCAATTTTACTAATTTGTACGTTTATACATGTGTCTTGTTGATTTTGGAATGAAGCGCAATTTTAAATGCTTGAAGGTGTTTTTTTTTGTGTTTGTAGATTTTTGTGATATTTTTTCAGTGTCTTTATTTGCCCTTTTATTAATGCAATTTGCGTCTTTAATGTTACATTTCTTTGAACAACTTTCAAAGTGCGTCTCACGTCAAATTTGAGCGATGAGAAATTATCTATTAAATTACTTTCTCTTTCACTTGTTAACTTTGCTCTACAGAAATAACCACAGAAATGTGATGAATACATTTACCTTTTTTACTAACCATAAGCATTAAGACATAATATTCCTCTAATCATTGATTTAATATAGCCAAAAAAATGAAAGTATTTTAAAACAGACTCGTAAATAAATTGATTACTTAACATAGTGGCTAATTTATAAACTTACTGAAAATGGCTTGATGTTTATAACGTATGTAATAGCAAACATTAAAAGACGTCAAATGTCGCGTTAAGATACGCGGTAAAACATCATAGAAACATTGATAACGTTCAACAAAGTTATTCAAAAATCCCAAAATTAAACTTAAAATATAATGACTTACCCTTCAATAATAACACCAATATAAACAATTACGATCAACGCAAAAGCAAATTTTGCCATTTTATGATATGTGATCAATATCCACAAGCTTGGAGTGAGGATAAGATCATGGAAACTCCATTTATGTATTTGGGTCAACTGTATTTTAATAATTTATTGCCAACTATCGATGTTGAATGCACGTAATTTCATGTTAAGTATTCATGAAGAATAGAGTGGTTTCAGCTGATAATAAAACAGTTTTATTATTTGAGATTTAGACAGTAGCCAGTTTCTGCTCGAAGTTTCGTCCAATGAATTTACATTATTACAAGTTCTCCTTGACTATGCAATGTTTAAAAGACGAATTTTGCGCCACCATCTAATTGTATTTAGTCAAACCATGATGTAAATCAACTTGCACGAAAAAATTTCTCTTGTCTTTAGTATGAAAATCAATTTTACTATTTATAAGGAACAACAGACACAGCAGTTTGTCTACAAATTCAAGCTGAAAATATTGCATCATATGTTTGGAATTTGTAGTTGATTACACATCCTGTTGTTTACTTATTTGATATTTTGTTGTATAAAACATAACAAATTTACAAATTATTTAAATTTCTATGCCGAAAACTTAACCCAACTGTATTCCTGTCTACAAAAGATTTGTATCCTTCTTTTGATATTCTGTCTCACGACTCAATTGAATTAAGTAATTAATTTGTATGCACGACTTACAAAGAAACCTTTAAAACATGGCACTCGATACGAATCATTTTCAAATATAGCTATATTTTGTGCACATACTTTTGATGCAATAAAATTGATTACAAGCTCTATTTTGCTGTTGACCATTCTTAAAACAATTTACCTTGCAGCTATATTGAATCAAACTCGCAATAATTCCCCCAGCTTTCTCCAATATAAAATTATATAAATTATCATCTCAAACTGCAATTTTATTCTTAATATCAACTTTGCACGTACATTGAAGGAAATTGTTGTGTCATAACGAACAACACATGCAATTACGAACATATTAACGTTATCAACATGAATTTTTGAAACTTCTACTTTAAAATAATGAATGTACAGCACATTCTTTTTTGAACGTGGTCCAAAATAAGAAAAAGGTTTTATTTAAAGTTCGTTTCGCCAGCATGCTCATGTTATCCTGCTGTCAATCTCTCTGTGTTTATGCTCACGGCAAAAACAATGAGTTTAAATAGACATAAATAAGGATGATGAAAAGCTGGATTAAAACTTGAGAACTAAAAAACTATACATCACTTGAAACATAGCTACCATCAAGGTATGTAGCTATAAACTTCTACCTCTCAAATTGACCGAAATTATCCATTTCTAAAAGTAGCTTGTGTTGATGTGATTATTTTTGGTTTCAGCAAGCTATTGAAATCGATAATTAATTCATGCTTTATTTTAAAAGGAACCGTAATAGACACAAACGTGGCATTTACAAATATATAAGTTATAATTATATTAGTTGAAGTAATTTCATTTGTTGTATATTTCTTAAAATGATTAATTTTTCACTTGTCTACAGCATGTGTTTTTCTTTATGTATGTACGCTTATGCCTTATTTAAAACGTGATCTTTTAGAGAATCTGACATCGATGATCTAACTTGAATTTGTTGAATCGAATATGCCAGTATTGTATCGATTTTCTTGGCCTTTGTAAGCCACACGACAATTTTGCTAGACGTTTAATAAGAATTTGTATTTTGAAAGTGATTGACAAATCATTCCACTTTAAAACTGAGATATTTTCCTCAGCTGCATGATGTTACGTTCTGGAAGAATCATCCACACTAGTCCCATTGATATTCACAACGTTTCTGAAGATTGCAGAGCGAGCATGCTGGGTACAATGGCTGGGAACTGCAATATAAAATTAACACGCATGCGCATCATTGCTTTTCTTTTTGGCGCGCTTTCGTCAACATGAACGACGCTTAAGATTTTGCTCCAAATTACTCATTTCATTCCTAACGATTCGGGGATGACTTTAATCTACCAAGACAACGATAAACTGTTTCAGCAATGTGATTACCTTTCTTCAACATTTATAATTTTGATTCTGTGTTGTAATGGTTTTTTTATCGCTTCCGCTTAATCATAACAAATCGAAATCCAACGGAGGTTCTGGGGGCTGATGAGCTCTGTTTTCAGTGCGCATGACATTAAAGAGTACTCTCTTTTGGGTAAAAATAGGCAATGTGTGAAAGCACATGCTGATTTATTCAAATAAAAATAACAAGTATAACATAATCTAAATTAATTATTTTACACAATTTAAACAAAAATCTTTACGAATAAAGTTTTTCTGTATAGCACAGAAAAGGTGGGGTGATAAAAACGCCACCCCGGAAACAAGTCTAAATAGTACATGCAAAATCAACAGAGAGAAAGGAAGGGAGGTAAGGGTGGATTTTTTGATAAATTTCACATGGCGACGGCCTCCTGCTGAATGATATGTGATTTGTTTGTGCATTACCTATAAGGCTAATACCTGTGCACGTTAATCACACTATGTACATGTGAACAAAATGCAAATAATTGTAGCAAACAGCCTGTTTGCTTTTGCAGCGTCCGCAATGAACCTTGGACTCCATGACATTAGCACGCGGACTGCTTTGAGTAAATAGTAACAAACTTTCCCAGAACTTTTGTATATGTTAAAAGTGTGTCCTACCCACTCTTCGTTTCCCCCTGATTAACATATCTCCTATTTACAATTTAACCCGCGGAAAAAATAAAATTATTAATCGCTTATGCAAATAACTCCTTTATTTATTTTGCTATTGGTAGAGGATAATTAAGCAACTGATATAGAAACGAAACTGGACTATGCATCCACGTACATATACAATAGGCAGTGTGAACAAAAACGCTTCTGTCTACGGCAACGAAACTATTGAAACCAAAACAATAACCCATCGAGTCAAGAAATTGTTGACAAACAAAAGAAAAAACAAACGAAATATTACAACCGTGGCTGCAAGCCATTAATAGATTTCAACCCAGGAGGTACAGTGAGTATACGACCAGACAAGACGTGCAGGACATGAAGGAAAGAAGTGTGTAACCAGAAGTTTGCACCCACGTCGTACCATGTTATTTCGGAAGGCTAAATATGCAGATGGAACAGAAGACATCTGGCGTTTACTAAAGAAAGGGAAAGATTGATACAGATTGTACTGAGGAAGAAAATGAACAATCTGAGTCCGAAGACCCAAATGAGCAATCTTTGCTGTTATGTTCTCTACGCAAGACACGTCCACAAATGTCAGTATAGAAACCAATCAGGCACGACCAGACACCGACACATCAAATCCTTCAGTGAAAAGAAAATCTTCTATAGGACGTACATTATGAAGAACGTTCTACAAGTGATTACCAATTTTTATGAAAACTACTCTTAGGTCCTTCAAATTATAACCTTGTTTTGTTCCTTATGAGGAGATAGATGTAACGATATAAATTATCGGGCCTTTTGACCGGATGTACTGTGTTGTGGCGAGACTCTAGCGCCTTCTAAATTGTGTAGTGTAAATACTTACATAAGCGTTGCTTCGGTTATAAAATATAGTTAAAAAGGCATCGTCACAGCTCATACTTTTATCAACAGAGTGGAGATTATGAATGAGTTGATTACACATCCTGTTGTTTACTTATTTGATATTTTGTTGTATGAAACATAACAAATTTACAAATTATATAAATTTCTATGCCTAAAACTCAACCCAACTGTATTCCTGTCTACAAGTAATATGCATCCTTCTTTTGATATTCTGCACTCAATTGAATTAAGTAATTAATTTGTATGCACAACTTACAAAGAAACATTTAAAACGTGGCACTCGATACAGATCATTTTCAAATATAGCTATATTTTGTGCACATACTTTTGATGCAGTAAAATTGATTACAAGCTCTATTTCGCTGTTGACCATTCTTAAAACAATTTACCTTGCAGCTATATTGAATCAAACTCGCAATAATTCCCCCAGCTTTCTCCAATATAAAATTATATAAATTATCATCTCAAACTGCAATTTTATTCTTAATATCAACTTTACACGTACATTGAAGGAAATTGTTGTGTCATAACGAACAACACATGCAATTGCGAACATATTAACGTTATCAACATGAATTTTTGAAACTTCTACTTTAAAATAATGAATGTACAGGACATTTTTTTTGAACGTGGTTCAAAATTAGAAAAATGTTTTATTTACAGTTCATATCGCCAGCATGCTCATGTAATCCTGCTGTCAATCTCTCCGTGTTTATACTCACGGTAAAAACAATGAGTTTAAATAGACATAAATAAGGATGATGAACAGCTGGACTAAAACTTGAGAACTAAAAAACTACACATCACTTGAAACATAGCTACCATCAAGGTATGTAGCTATAAACTTCTACCTCTCAAATTGACCGAAATTATACATTTCTAAACGTAGCTTGTGTTGATGTGATTATTTTTGGTTTCAGCAAGCTATTGAAATCGATAATTAATTCATGCTTTATTTTAAAAGGAACCGTAATAGACACAAACGTGGCATTTATAAATATATACGTTAGAATGATATTAGTTAAAGTAATTTCATTTGTTGTATATTTCTTAAAATGATTAATTTTTCACTTGTCTACAACATGTGTTTTTCCTTTTGTATGTACGCTCATGCCTTATTTAAAACGTGATCTTTTAGAGAACCTGACATCGATAATCTAACTTGAATTAGTTGAATATGCCAGTATTGTATCGATTCTTTTGGCCTTTGTAAGCCACACGACAATTTTGCTAGACGTTTAATAGGAATTTGTATTTTGAAAGTGATTGACAAATCCTTCCTCTTTAAAACTGAGATATTTTCTTCTGCTGCATGATGTTACGTTCTGGCAGAATCTTTTACACTAGTCCCACTGATATTCACAACGTATCTGAAGATCGTAGAGCGAGCATGCTAGGTACAATGGCTGGGTACTGCCATATAAAATTAATACGCATGCGCATCATTGCTTTTCTTTTTAGCGCGGTTTCGTCAGCGAGAACGACGCTGAAGATTTTGCTCTAAATAACTCATTTCATTCCTAAAGATTCGGAGATGACTTTAATCTACCAAGACAACGATTTTCTGAGAAAGAAAATGAATAATCTGAGTTCGAAGACCCAAATGAGCAATCGTTGCTGTTAAGTTCTCTACGCAAGACACGTCCACAGATGTCTGTATAGAAACAAATCAGGCACGACCAGACACTGACAAATCAAACCCCTCAGTGAAAAGAAAATATTCTATAGGACGTACATTATGAAGAACGTTCTACATGTGATTATCAATTTTTATGAAAACTGCTCTTGGGTCCTTCAAATTATAACCTTGTTTTGTTCCTTACGAGGAGATAGATGTAACGATATAAATTATCGGGCCTTTTGACCGGATGTAGTGTATTGGGGCGAGAATTCTAGCGCCTTCTTAATTGAAGGCATCGTTACAGCTCATACTTTTATCAATAGAGTGAAGATTATGAATGAGTTGATTACACATCCTGTTGTTTACTTATTTGATATTTTGTTGTATGAAACATAACAAATTTACAAATTATATAAATTTCTATGCCTAAAACTCAACCCAACTGTATTCCTGTCTACAAGTGATATGTATCCTTCTTTTGATATTCTGTCTAAGCACTCAATTGAATTAAGTAATTGTTTTAAATGCACGACTTACAAAGAAACTTTTAAAACGTGGCACTTGATGCGGATCATTTTCAAATCTAGCTATATTTTGTGTACATACTTTTGATGCAGTAAAATTGATTACAAGCTGTATTTCGCCGTTGACCATTCTTAAAACAATTTATGTTGCAGCTATATTGAACCAAACTCGAAATAATTCCCCCCAGCTGTCTCCAGTATGAAAATTATATAAATATAACTCTATTATCTCGAACAGCAATTTTATTGTTAATATCAACTTTACACGTACATTGAAGGAAATTGTTGTGTCATAACGAACAACACATGCAATTACGAACATATTAACGTTATCAACATGAATTTCTGAAACTTCTACTTTAAAATAATGAATGTACAGGACATTTTTTTTTGAACGTGGTTCAAAATGAGAAAAATGTTTTATTTACAGTTCATATCGCCAGCATGCTCATGTAATCCTGCTGTCAATCTCTCTGTGTTTATACTCACGGTAAAAACAATGAATTTATATAGACATAAATAAGGATGATGAAAAGCTGGACTAAAACTTGAGAAATAAAAAACTAAACATCACTTGAAACATAGCTACCTTCAAGGTATGTAGCTATAAACTTCTACCTCTCAAATCGAACGAAATTATCCATTTCTAAAAGTAGCTTGTGTTGATGTGCTTATTTTTGGTTTCAGCAAGCTATTGAAATTGATAATTAATTCATGCTTTAGTTTCAAAGGCAACGTAAAAACACAAACGTGGCATTTATAAATATATACGTTATAATGATATTAGTTGAAGTAATTTTAGTTGTTGTATATTTCTTAAAATTATTAATTTCTCACTAGTCTGCAGCATGTGTTTTTCTTTATGTATGTACGCTTATGCCTTATTTAAAACGTGATCTTTTAGAGAATCTGACATCGATGATCTAACTTGAATTTGTTGAATCGAATATGCCAGTATTGTATCGATTTTCTTGGCCTTTGTAAGCCACACGAGAATTTTGCTACACGTTTAATAAGAATTTGTATTTTGAAAGTGATTGACAAATCCTTCCTCTTTAAAACTGAGATATTTTCCTCAGCTGCATGATTTTACGTTCTGGCAGAATCTTCTGCACTATTCCCACTGATATTCACAACGTTTCTGAAGATTGCAGAGCGAGCATGCTGGGTAAAATGGCTGGGTATTGCAATAAAAAATTAATACACATGCGCGTCATTACTTTTTTTTTAGCGCGCTTTCATCAAGGAGAGCGACGCTGAAGATTCTTGCTCTAAATTACTCATTTCATTCCTAACGATTTGGAGATGACTTTATTCCACCAAGACAATGATAAACTGTTTCAGCAATGTGATTACCTTTCTTCAACATTTATAATTCTGCTTCGGTGTTGTAATGTTTTTTATTTATTTTGCTATTGGTAGAGGATAATTAAGCAACTGATATGTAAACTAAACTGGACTATGCATCCACGTACATATATAGTAGGCATTGTGAACAAAAACGCTGAAGATTCTTGCTCTAAATTACTCATTTCATTCCTAACGATTTGGACATGACTTTAATCCACCAAGACAACGATAAACTGTTTCAGCAATGTGATTACCTTTCTTCAACATTTATAAGTTTGATTTGGTGTTGTAATGTTGTTTTAATTATTTTGCTATTGGTAGAGGATAATTAAGCAACTGATATGTAAACTAAACTGGACTATGCATCCACGTACATATATAGTAGGCATTGTGAACAAAAACGCTTCTCCCTACGGCATCCGACGTTCACTAAAGAAAGGGAAAGATTGATACAGAGCGTACTGAGGAAGAAAATGAATCTGAGCTTGATGACCGAAATGAGCCACCGGTGCAGCCAAGTACTCTACGCAAGACACGTCCACAAATGTCAGTATAGAAACCAATCAGGCACGACCAGACACCGACATATCGAACCCTGAGTCAAAAGAAAATCTTCTATAGGACATAAATTACAATGAACGTTTTACATGTGATTACCAATTTTTATGAAAACTACTCTTAGGTCCTTCAAATTATAACATTCTTTTGTTCCTTATGAGGAGCTGGATGTAACGATATAAATTGTCGGATATAGTACACCGGGCCTTTTGACCGGATAAACTGTATTGGGGCGAGATTCTAGCGCCTTCTTAATTGAAGGCATCGTTACAGCTCATACTTTTATCAATAGAATGGAGATTATGAATGAGTTAATTACACATCCTGTTGTTTACTTATTTGAGATTTTGTTGTATAAAACATAACAAATTTACAAATTATATAAATTCTATGCCTAAAACTCAACCCAACTGTATTCCTGTCTACAAGTGATATGTATCCTTCTTTTGATATTCTGTCTCAGCACTCAATTGAATTAAGTAATTAATAATTTATTTGTATGCACGACTTACAAAGAAACCTTTAAAACGTGGCACTTGCAACAGATCATTATCAAATATAGCTATATTTTGTGTACATACTTTTGATGCAGTAAAATTGATTACAAGCTGTATTTCGTCGTTGATCATTCTTAAAACAATTTACGTTGCACAAAGTTATTTCGCCTTTAACACTTTATAAAGTATTAAAGTTTATTTGTAATTAAGTTCGTTAAGGATTCTGCTGAAAATTTTGGTGAAACATTTCTTTAAAATGAATATGTTGTTGTTGTTGTTCAGGTGCCATGCATGATGCATGCTTGGGCTACCATGTCTCTCCAACGTTGACGATTACGAGCACAGGCAAAGATTTCTGCAGTGTTGTCGATTCCGGTAACTTTCTTAACTCTGTCCAAATACGTTATGCGTTGACGGCCTCGTGCTCTTATAATGAATATATTACTTCTATAACATGAAAAATTTCTGTTGTTGAAAAACAGTCTGTTTGCTATAAATGCTACTGTTTGTAGTCTTTTATACAGCATATGAGTTTGATCCAATCTAAAATTTAGCAAAGAGAGAAATATATGGGTTGAATAATGACGCACCTTCTGTTGTGTTTATTGATGGTGTGTTGGAGGGGACTCAGCCCTGTTTGTTCAAATTGTATTGCCAGTGAAATATATATATCAAAAAGATAGCAGCACTTCAATATACATCAGAAAGCCAGAAATATTTTAATATATATCCGAAAGGCAGCAACCGTTGTAATATACATTAAAGAGCCCAAATAGCTGAAATTATGGAGATATGCCTCTGTGATCTTATAAACCAAAACCTACAATTAAAATATCATTGACAAGTCTAGAAGAGAAGTAATGTTTTACTTTGAGCTACAGAAGTAGGGTACATTTGTACAATTCATTACCAAATATATATTGTACTCAGCTGTTTTAGTGAGTATCCTAATTATAATTACTTTATTTTAAAATGATGAACTATAAATACAAAATACAACATGGAAAATCGTAAGAGTTTCTGTGATTTGGTGTAGTTGTTTGTTTTAGTGTGGAAGTGGATAAGAATTGAGTAGTTTGTAAATTGAACAATTTCAGAACATAATAAGAAATCATCTTCGATTAAAAAACAAGCTTTGGAGTAAGAAAACTATTGAAACTGCATTAGCACGAAATTTACAATGTTATTTGTTCCAAAAATGGTTCTCTACTTGAGTCAGTTGATTGAACCTTATATCAAAAGCAGTTCAGCACAACAATCACCATACGCAATCAAATTTCGTAAGTTCGACGTAAAGGCATTTCTTTCATTTTACGCATTATTATCTCAAAATACTGTATTACTAGCAGTAATTTGCGTTGGCCCAGAGGTGCAATACATAAACACAAATTCAAATACACAAAGAAAATTTAAATATGCAAACACAATTTCAAATAGAGTCCTTAAGTGTGACGTCTCGTTACCATGGCGCTAAAAAATGCAGTTCTAAGCAAAATATCTTATGCGAGCGCTTTGGACAGGCTTCCTTTGTTTTCAATGTCTAAAGCTTTAATTATCCAGTGTAATCCCACAAAAGACAATAAAAAAACCCAGGAAGGTTAAAGGGTCATCCAAAGGATCAACTTTTGTTGAAGAAGTGTAAAGGACGCGGGTCAAACGGGCAAAATGGTTTACTGTTTTGCTCCTACATGTGGCCATTCGTCGGAGGGCAACACTTGCAAGTTCTTCGCTTTTCCAAGCGCTACAAAGCAGATCGACGAGTACAAGAGATGGGTTTGACTCATAAGGTATGAACTGATATTCAAAAATAATTCCTTAATCGGTGAAAATTTGATGAATTACGTGATTTTAAGTGAGATTTACGGACTCTATTCAGGTGAAGAGTTGACATCAGGACATGAGGGAGAATCATCGAATACTGAATTATAGAAGCTTCAGCTAGTTGTCTTTTTAACTGTCGCTTTGTATTTTCCGTAGCCAAAACCTTAAATCTTAGTGTTTTGGAAGGTATAATCCATCAATTTTGAGGATCAAATTTTTATCACTTTAATGAAAGTACGACAGAACAACACACAGCTTCACCTAGCCCAATTGTTTCATTGTAGTGTGGCCACAATTTCTAACATTGTTATAGCATTCACTCATGTTTTGCATGAAATTTTGTTGGATGACCTAATGACGTCGATTCCATCCCCAGAAAAATACAAGATCTCTGCACCCTCCTTTTTCAGGCAATTTGAATCCTGTCGGATTGTTATAGACTGCACAGATATTGAGGTTGCTGCACCGGGATTGATGAGTCAGCAAAATGCCACCTATTTATCATACAGAGGAATGAATTCCTTTAAGGTAATAGTTGGTGTTGCACCAAATGGAGTCATTACTAATGTCAGTCGGCTGTATCCAGGTTCTATTTCAGACAAGGCCATTGTGCAACAGTCTGGACTCCTTAATCACTTGACAGCAGGAGATATGATTCTGGTGGACAAGGTTTTCCTTATCCAGGATGTTTTACAGAGAGTGAGGTCAAGAAAACAAACGCTATAGCTAAAGCACGGATTCATGTCAAAAGAGCCAATGCTAGGCTGTAAGACTTCAAAATTTTAGGTGTCATTTCTTTGTATTCGTGCTGCTATGCTGACATTTTGTTTCAGTTATGTGCAGCACTTGTAAATTTGCAATTTCCTTTCATCGAAGAGGGATTGTGAAGATATGGTTTTTGAGTAGTTTTATGCTTGAAGACTACATTGGACAGTTTTTTTAATAATTATTGTTGTTCAAATAGAAATAAAATAATTTGTAGACTGAGGCTTACTTAGAAGAAAATACAGCTAAGGGTGGGTAGCATTCTAATATAACAGTAAAGGGATGATTTTACCTCCTAGGGATTACAATATTTATCATCTGTTACAGCCTGGGTGTACATAGGGTGTCAAATTACATCACTGCGAGAATTCTTTTATCATGTTTAGGAGAACAGAAGTTAAAAAAGTTTTGACATATGTTTTACAATGGATGTCTTTTGGGGATAAAAATAAAAGCAAGTACTGCCCACAGTTACCCTTAAGGAGTCTTTCTGAACATTTCCCATGAGCATCCCATCACTTTTTATATGGGAATTTTCCTTCAAGGAAAACAACATTAAATGATGTACCATTTTCCATGTCTTTTAAATACCATGTTATCCTTGTGTTTATTAATAAAAATGCAAATATATGTATAGCCTGTTACCACAACTCCCTCACACCAAACTAGTAGTGGTAGGTCAATTTGAGGACTGAAAACCGACAAGTATCATTATTTTTTAAAACAAATAGTTTATTAACAAACCTTTTTTCATTTCACTACTAGAGAAAATCTCGCCCTCGTGTTCATTTGGGCAACAAAAACAGTCTAAAACTTAATCTTGACATTTGACATTCACCGTCACTTTATAAACCTTTTGTTTCATTCTTGCGTGTACTTCTCCTCGTAAAACACTCTGCTGGTAAGTAAATGCTTCAATGTGATCTGACTTAAAGTGGTTTTCCCCCTTTTTTACATATTTCTTTTCTTCTGAGAAGAAAGAAAAAAGCGAAGCGATGGATAATGTCTCCATTTTGAATCGAATGGGGCGCTTGTTTGGAACCATTGAACTAAATATATTTAGTTCAATGTTTGGAACTGAGATTTTTAACACCATGGAAACGTGACGTTTGCCAGCCAAATGTGTTCTGAATTAACAAAGTTGTCGAAGTGCAGATTATTGTCATATTCTTATATTTTCGTTTTATTTCGAGAAAGTAAGATAAATACAAAACATTCGTGAGGTATTTATTACATTTAGCGTTCATGTATATGTTCGTATTATCTTTCCCGGCTGTTGGTAATGTGAACTTGAACTCCATGTTTTGTACAGTATGCAGAGTTCACTATATACAAGGGGTAATTTTTGTGCTAACTGTGGGATGGATCTTCGAAAGTCTGACGAACCAAAGACCTTGCGGAATAGTGATCCATCAACATCAGCTGGGCCTTCTACTGATCCTCGTTCCACCAAACCTTTGACTTTTAAAGAGTATTTGGCAGATATTTCATTTGCCACTGTTGAGACAAGGAAGCGTCAAGATCGTTTTGTCTCCACGAAAAGGGGAAGAAGAATGAGACTGTCAAGGTTTGTGATTAATACTACCTCTGCAAATAGGTCATGTCAATAATAATTTGAAGGGTGGGTGATGGTAGTGAATAATTATATTCAATGCTTGTTTTTATATAGATATTACTTATGTAATTTCCACCTATTTAAGCTGAAATATAAAATGCTGCTATAAGAAATTTGTTTTTTTTGCACTCATTTGAATCAACACAATAATACTTTTGTTGCATGCTTTAAAAATCAGGCTCAGGTTTTCATGGAGAAGGATGGAATAGTATTTTACATTAAAATGTCTAATTTTTCATTCTTCATCAAACATTTTGTGATGCCAGGTCATGAACACCTTGTAACTGAATATTATTTCCACCCCAGATAGACATTGGAATGATTGAGCTGGATGGGAATCATTTGAAAATTAAGTGAGGCTCACTTTTTCCTATTGATGTAAAAAAATGTGATCCTCATGTTGTCATAAAAACTGCTGGGGTGGAGAAGCAACTGGCTCACAATAAGCAACTCCATGATGAAAGTTCAGAATGGGTTTTGTTGTACCCAGATATGGAGTTTTATATTTACCAGGCACAACAGAAACATTCTCTGTAGAAAAGTACAAGGAGTGCCTTGGCAGGCCATGCAGTAGTGTCAATTTGTATCTTTGCAAGACTTTGGATTATGAAAGTGAGGGAGTTTTCTATTAATTCTTAAAAAACACTTTGTTAATGTGTAGGCAATTTATTAATGTTGATTAACACCTAATTATGAGCATTTAGTAATCAAAGTAATTCTGTAAGATCAAGTTTATAATAATTTTTGCACCATTTGGTTAATTTTATGAAACTATCATGATAAAAATAAAATTAAACACTTATTTTATAAGGAGCTAATATTAAATATTACACATTAACACTGTAAAAGACAACATTCATTCTGATGTTATACTTGAGAATTCCAATATGAGTGCATAAGGAAATCAGCAAAAGTGTGTTATGCAACAATCTTTATTTAAATAAATTACATATTTGATAAAAATACAAATATTTGTTTTGTAGTTGCTAATGAATTAGTTGATGATGTTGTGGAAGAACAATTAGATTTGGAAGAAATCAGACTAACAAAGACTCAAAATGAATTATTGTGCACAGAACCACAGCTTGGAAAAGAATCACATTCCACAGATTTGGTTGGACTGTCATCTATTGATGATGCAATTTTAACACCACATGCACTAGAGAACCTCCAAAATTGTGATGCTTTTGAGATGAATACTTTCCAAGGTTCGTGAGTACTATATAGTCTACTTGTTCTTGTCTGTCTTTTTACGAAAAAGATGTTCTAGTTACATATTATAGAAGAAAAATATCCACTAATTTGATGTTCAATTAATATTTCATGAAATGATGAGTGGGTATTGTGATGATGGTGCAAAATACCATTGGGAATTCATTTAAAGAAAGTGGATGAATGGAATTTGAAAATAGAACAGTCAGAAATGTTGTGGCTTATCACCCATCTTTACTTTATTAAGTGTTGTACATTGCAGGTGAGGGCTCTGAAGGGTCTACTTTTGTCCCAGAAAGTATGGCAAATGAAGTTATGGAGCGAGAAGTGTTGCTTATTCATCGTTGTAATGTGAAAGCTGACTTGCTGCACTATTTTGAAAAAGGTGATATTTTAAAGAAGTGTGTGGATGTCAAGATGATAGATTCCAGAGGTGTCGAGGAGATGGGCGAAGCAGTCGGCGTTGTCAGGTATGCATTTTCTCTGTTTTGGAATGAAATAGTTTCATGTCAGGCGAGGATGAACGAGTCCCAGTGATTCATCATGACGTTTCGCGGGAGAAGTGGCAAGCGATAGCTAGAAATCTTGTGAAAGGTTACACTCAAAAACGCTATTTTCAAATCAAAATTTCTCGCCTTTTCTTGTGCTCCTGCCTTTTTGGCGAAGATTATGTCTCAGAAGATATGTACCTGAGTTCCTTTATGAAGTATATTTCGACCACTGAGTCTAGTGTGGTTGAAAATGTACTTTCTCATTCTCTTGCAGTTGATGATGAAGATGTACAGGATTTCTAGCGTTTGAGTGCAAAAAATCTAGCGTTTATACAGCGTTTGCCGTATAGCTTTTTCCCCTCGGTGTTTTGCCCTATAGCTTTTTCCTCGGTGTTTGCGGTATATATATATTTCCCTTGGTGTTTTGCCTTATATATATTTTTCCGTCGGTGTTTTGCCTTATATATATTTTTCCCTCGGTGTGTTGCCGTATATATGTTTTTCCCTCGGTGTTTTACCGTATATATATTTTTCCCTCGGTGTTTTGCCGTATATATATTTTTCCCTCGGTGTTTTGCCGTATATATATGTTTTCCCTCGGTGTTTTACCGTATATATTTTTCCCTCGGTGTTTTGCCGTATATATTTTTCCCTCGGTGTTTTGTATATATGTTTTTCCCTCGGTGTATTGATCGCATATATGTTTTTCCCTCGGTGTATTGACGCATATATATTTTCCCTCGGTGTTTTGACGTATATGTTTTTCCCTCGGTGTTTTGCCGTATATATGTTTTTCCCTCGGTGTATTGACGTATATATATTTTTCCCTCGGTGTTTTACCGTATATATGTTTTTCTCTCGGTGTTTTGCCGTATATAGCTTTTTCCCTCGGTGTTTTGACCTATATATGTTTTTCCCTCGGTGTTTTGCCGTTTATACACCAGGTGCCAAAAAAATGAGTCCAGTTCCAATATTGGAAAAATTGTGGGAAAAATGTGTCTTTTGAAACATATAGTTACAGTAGCCACTTAAAAATGCGCAGTGAGACCTGAAATTGTCTCCCACAATTGTTTGCAAGATATTTCACAATATCTAAGCGCATGGGCAGTACATTGGGAAATGGCTAAAGATTTAAGTGAAGGAGTTAGAGGACAAATTGTTGCTCTCACTAACGAAGGTTACCACAACAGTTGCTGCAATGCTGGGAGTGTCCAAAGGAGCTGTGCGGCGAACCGTGGAAAGATTTAAAAGACGCAATGTTATTCCAGCTTACCAAAACCTGGGAGACCACGTATAACAACAAAAAGAAGATCATTCATAAAGCGCCTTTTGCGCAACAGACGAGCAACTGCTAGCGACATTCAATCGTCAATTAACGCCACCCGAGAGAAAGCAATCAGCAAAACAACAGTAAGAAGGAGATTGGCTGGAAGTGGTCTGAACGGAAGAGTTGCAGCTTCCAAGCCGTTGCTTCGCCCGATAAATAAGCGGAGGAGATTCTTATGGGCCAAAAAATACAAGCATTACAGCGCAGACAATTCGAAAAAAGTACGTTTTACTGATGAATCAAAGTTTGAAATACATGGAAATAATCGCTGTGTTTATGTGAGACGAAGATGTGGTGAAAGATTGTCAAGTCAATGCCTCAAGTCCACCGTGAAGCATGGGGGTGGAAACATTCAAGTCTGGGGCTGTTTCAGCTTTAATGGTGTTAAGAGTACAGAATAAAAGGCAATCTTGACAAAAAGTATTACCATTCTATTCTCCAAAGGCATGCTGTACCATCTGGCAAAAGGTTATGCGGGAGAGGATTTACCTTACTTCAGGATAACGATCCGAAACATAGCTCCAACTTGTGCACAAATTATTTAAGGAATAAAGAAAATCAAGGTGAATTGAATCTCATGGCATTTCCGCCTCAATCGCCAGATATTAATCCAATTGATTACTTATGGGATGAGTTAAAAAGAGAAAAAGTGAAACATAACGTAACAAGCCAGGACAGGCTATGGGATGTAATCTCTACATGTTGGCATAATATTGAACCATCTACACTTCAAATTCTTGTTAAATCTATGCCAAAAAGAGTTGAAGTCATTTTGAAAGCTAAGGGAGGACATAACATGTACTGACATTGCTTTTTCGAGAACTTAAAACCTAACATTGTTGTGACAGAGTGGTAATATGGTTCAAAACTAAAAATATGCATTCCATATTTAATGGACTCATTTATTTGGCACCTAGTGTATATATTTTTCCCTCGGTTTTTGCCGTATATATGTTTTTCCCTCGGTGTGTTGCCGTATATATATTTTCCTCGGTGTTTTGCCGTATATAATTTTTTCCTCGGTGTTTTGCCGTATATATATTTTTCCCTCGGTGTTTTGCCGTATATATATATGTTTTTCCCTTGGTGTTTTACCGTATAGCTTTTTCCTTCGGTGTTTTGTAGTATAGCTTTTTACCTCGGTGTTTTGCCGTATATATGTTTTTCCATGGTGTTTTAATGTAGCTTTTCTCTTGTGTTTTGTAGTATAGCTTTTTCCTCGGTGTTTTGACGTAAATATGTTTTTCCCTCGGTGTTTTGCCGTATATATATTTTCCCTCGGTGTTTTTGCCGTATATGTGTTTTTCCTCGTGTTTTCCCTCGTATATATGTTTTTCCCTTGGTGTTTTTGCCGTATAGCTTTTCCTCGGTGTTTTGTAGCTTTTTCCCTCGGTGTTTTGTATATATGTTTTCCCTCGGTGTTTTACCGTATATGTTTTTCCTCGGTGTTTTGCCGTATATATGTTTTTCCCTCGGTGTTTTGCCGTATATAGGTTTTCCCTCGGTGTTTTACCGTATATATGTTTTTCCCTCGGTGTTTTGCCGTATAGCTTTTTCCCTCGGTGTTTAGCTGCCGGAGGTATTATGTATTCCAGGTCGAAAATCACGCAAATATTGTGTTTTTAACAATCTTATAAAAATTTGCACAAAAGCTGCTTTTTTATCCGCCTCGATATCATCCCGAAGGTTTGCTGTTTTTATATCACCTAAACTCTTCGATATTTCAGGTATTTTTCTTCCGTACGTATTTGTAAGCTTATAATGAAATGAATGAAATCACGTTAGACGAGATTGAAAAAGTTATTGACGAAGCTGACAGGTAAATTTTATAACAACAGTCCTCTTATATTAATACAGCGCAAGATAAATTTTTAAAATTCTTTTTTAGGTTTCTATGGGTACGTATGTCTTGACTGATTCAGTGACGTAGTTCTCGTTTATTTAAGGTTTCGTTTAGTCAGTTTTAGAGTTTACTGACACCATTTTTAGGTCAGTTTTAAGTATACTTAGGGCTTGTCAAGTTATAACTGATGCAATTAATACATAACTTTGGAAAGCATTTCTCTTTTTTATTTCATCGCCTATTGGTGTACTTATATAGCCATTGTACGCAAGTGCTTACATATTGGTGTCGGTTTTGTCTTTCTGCGAATAAATGTTTTAATTTTACTTATGTTTTAAAAAAAATCTGAAACAACATCATTCAGCTTTGTTTTCCTTTTCTTCTATAGATTGTCTCTTCTTTCTCATTTCTTTTGGGCAATGTTTTCAATTCTTCAAAGTTATAAATCCTCGATCAATTTTGGTTATCTCGTAAGTAGATGAACAGTTAAATAGTGTTGTTTACCGTTCGATTTACATCACGTTACTGAATTTGGCTTTTTCTTTGTTGTATTGTCGTACCGTGGTATTGTATCCTAAACACCATTTGCTATTTTAAAAATACCATATCTTATATGGAACATTCTACATTGAACAATGTTAGAAATGTGCACCACCACTTCATGAACTTTTTGCATATAGTGTGCGTTATTTCTTTACAAACATTTGTGTAAATGCATGGTCTTTTGCACTAAGTTCTTTCCATGTGGATTTGTTTAGAACAGATGTTAGTCAGCAATAATGTCTTATGCGTATGTATCAAACTTGTACATAATGAGCGCTATCATTGTGAAAAAACGTAAAAGCAACGTAACACTTTGCGAAGATTTCTCATAAGTTTACAAGAAGGATTTTGTGTTTAAATTTTATAGAATCAAATCACTATAAAGTAAATCCCATCCGCAGTAGTAACCATTCAAAGGATCTTGAGTGTGTTTTATTAATCTGTCATATAAGGTATTAAGAAGCGTCAGAAAATATATGGAGAAATACTTACGTGCAAACCTCCACCTATACAGGAAATGTTACGCAAATACTACATTTACTGCATGATGACAAATTTCCGTACCTTTCATAAAACCAAATTGTTTATGACGATTTTTAACTTTTTCGAATGTAGTCCCTGCCTCATCAGCTGCCTTTTGTATTGTTTCATGTTTCTCCTTTGCCGTTGTATTCATTCCCTGATCGTAATAAGACTTCAAGATAGCTTTTTGCAAGTCAGTTAATACTTCATACTGTATTCCAGTTGCCGCCATCTAGATATGGTACAGTGTGTCGTGTGCATGTCGTGTATTGATGATATATAAATTGGTGCATATATAATTTAAATATGGCGTCAACAAGAACGCTTTGAGGATCTCCTACAACACATACATGCGACGTTCTCCATTTAAGAAGTCTTGCTTCAGACGATTAAGAACATGCGACACGGGTAATGATTTGAATTTTTTTCAAAATCGGCTTTTGATGACAAACTGTTATTTGTAAATAGACGTCTTACCTACAGATATGTAGAATTATTTGCAGGTAGTTGACCAATCAAAAGTGACATTGTTTACATTGTGAATAATGATGTAAGATAATTGCATGAAATGCATGATACATCAAGATTGCGGGAAACGGGGCGAAAAGATAGAATTAGCTACTTCGTAACGATCGTTTTGCACCGGTTTCCATTAAAAAAATGCAAGCGCGTAAAAGGTGTTTCCGGTCGTTTCTGTCGCAAGGATAGAACTCTAGTCTATCTCAAACGATCGATACGCAAGGATCGTTTCTAACGTAAGGATCGCTTTTGTCGTTTGAGTTGAGCGTTTCCATATGATCATCTCTGTGGCTCCTACAAATTGCAAGCGACAAAGACGATCCTTACGACAGGAACGATCATATGGAAACCGGGCTTTAAAGAGCAACATCTCATTAAAAAAATGAGTGAAATGACGTAACATTAGAATCATATAATTACCTAAATCAGCTCTAATTTTTAGGGAAAATATTAGAAAAGTATTGTTTCACCAACGCATTTTTAACAATTTCATCAAGGTTGTTTTAAAAGACATAAAAGCTAAAATGTTTTTATTAAATGTTGAAAGTTTCATTAGAAATAATGATCAAATTTATGACATCACAGTCTTTGGAAATTCTTTATGGTTTTATTTTCATCTCAGTAAACTTTAAGGATTCATAGTTATATTTCCAATTATACCAGTTCACACCTTTGACATTGTTTTGGTTGCCACTAATGTAGTGTCCATTCAGGTTAGAATCATAACAATGCTTATACCACCAAGCACCTTTGCAGATTATGGCACAGTTCCCAATAACTTTATCATTATGGGAATCTTTTGTTGTAAACGCCATGTATTTATGAAAAGATAATGAATCTCCAGCAGTTCCTAAGAAAAGTAATACCTTTCAAAAATCGCATTTAATGCAGTTATAGAATTCTTCTGAACTTCCATTAACACAAGTTTAATGTATATATCATTTAGGCATTGACACTTGCATTTACAATTGATTATTAGAGGCTTAGATATAAAAAGGACTTCAGTCAATCTTCATTTGACAATGGTTCTTTTGTCTTTAATGCGTTCGGTGCCAGAGCCCTCTATTTGTAAGAGTTAGGACAACGGGTCTGGGGTGAGCGCGGAGCCGCCATTTTCGTGACTACTTGCAAGTTAAACTTATAATAAAACTGTGTGAAATTGGCTAAATGAGCAAAAGAATAATAAAATTCCGCCTTGTTTAATGGAAATTTTAAACATATCGGAAACCACAATCAAGCTTTTGGCGTTTTTGTGAATAATTACTGCAAACCAAACTCAATTTCGCAGATTTTAGCTACATTCGATGTTGACTAGTTCGTGCTTTGAAACTAATCGTGACCCACTGCTAGACGTTTTTACGTATGTGAACGTATATTCTCGCAGTTTTCAACTACAGCACCAAGATATTTGTTTTCATTGCTTATAATTTACCAGCGATAAAGAAAATACTCGACATTTTGGCTGCATATTCCTGTTCGGGAAAACACGTTACTACACATATCTCCAGATTTGAATCAATGCTTTCAGGTATAAGGTATGTAAAATAAATCACTGCAGCTCATTTTGGTTATATTTACATTTAGAAAACGTAGAGGCGACTCAACTGGTAAAATATATTCTTTAGAAATTCACCACTAATAATCTTATTCTAAAACTAAAAAGTATTTTGAATTTACAATTGAGCTGCTATAATATATTTTGACTTAAACTGTGCCTACCATTGAATCAGTGTTATCCAAGTTTTGTTTTGAAGCACTGTGGTCGTGAAATTTTGCTTAGGTAGTACATATTTTGCAATGTAGTCCAGGCATAAAAATTTAATGCAGATAGATCACAAAAAATTTTTGCTGGAAAATTATGAATTTAAAATATTTGTTAGATGCAGTAGCTCTTATGTTCTATTAATCTAATGTGAAGTTGTTGATTTCTTATTGATTGTGAAACTGAGCATTTGTTGAAAAGGAAATTATGTTTGTGTATTATAAAACAATTCTGCTGTTAAAGAACAGTCGTGTTTGCTACAAATGTCACTGTTTGTACAGACTTTGACATTGAATATGAGTCTGATCCAAGTTTTAATCTATCTTAAAAAAATAATAAGTTGAGTAATGACAAAACTTCTGCATGTTTACCAAATTATAAAGACCAATGACCACACCAAATTATTGATTATGTAAAGACCAGAACAAATCATTGATAACCAAATTGAATATGCTCTGGTTTAAAGTACAGTCAGAATTTGTATTTCATTACCAGTAATGTATTTTACCCAGCTGTTTCAGTAAATATTTTATTTATGATTACTGATACTATACTTTCAAAGGATTTCCTAAAGATGCAAAATACAATATTCGAAAGTATATTATTTTAGCATATTGGATTAGCAATAATTATCTCTTGAAGTGGTTAAGAACTTGTAAATTAGAGTAATAATGATAAGTCATAATCTTTCTATAAAGAACAGGCTTTGTATGTAAGAAAACTATTGAATCGTTAGCATTAGGAGAAATATTTCCAATGATTTTTTACTCGAAAACAATCTTCGTAAATAAACCTTTAGATAAAGATCAGTTAGACACAATGCTCACTACACACAATCCAGTCTATCGTAAAGCCATTTCTTTCTTTTTTCTCGATCCATAATTATGGCGATATGCAGTTACATGTTTTAGCTATCAAATAAACAATTATTGTAACCATACCTCCAAAAAATCAAAGTATTTTCTCAAAATACAAACAAACTTATAATAATTGCCATATAAACACTAGTTCAAATTTCAAAATTAGGAACGAAAATGGCGGAAATTAATCATGTGATCGATATTGTCCAGTAAACGTTCGCAAACCAGAGAACAATACATGTCCCAACTCTTACAAATAGAGGGCTCTGTTCGGTGTATGTAAAGTTTGACCTTACTTAATGGCGTACATGGGTATTTTCCGACGCTCAATTGATATATTTGTGTTTCATGCTTATAAATGTGAATTGTCCATGTAAACTTAAATAAATTTCTGTTATGTTTTAGGTTGTTGTTAAGTTCATAAAAAACTTTTATATGTAAGAACAAGTAATAATGTATATATAATTTAGGCATTGAAACTTGCATTTACAATTAATTACTAGGGGCTTACTTGAATGCTTGCATTGTATAAAATAGATTTCAGTCAATGATCATTAGACAATGATATTCACAGTATAGATTCTCTCTTATGTACCAAACAATTTAGTCATGTTTATTAGCTAAATGTTGTTCAGGTGCTAGGTTATCATTACGTAATTTACAAAGCTGCAGTTGAATTTGCATTTAATGTTGATGATAAGTTAATCAAAATCGTTACATGTCACAATCAATCGTTGCAACAGAATCGTTTGCAAGTTGGAACGACTTTTTACGTTTGTTTATTGTATTTTTTCGGTAAGTTTTTAAGTTCAAAATTAATTATACTTTTATTGACAAACAAGGCTTTAGTTCGAAATCAACCGTTACTATCCGTTTTTAACAAAAGTTGGAGAATAATCCGTTGCAAACTGCAATCACTCATATCATTCAAAAATATTGTATATATCAAAATGTTTTTTCCTCAAACGTTTATATTAACGTATTAACTTACCAGAATAGTATTTACCAAGACTTAGTTGATATTTTTTACTTTCATTCTTTACAGCAAAATAATCATATTCAGCATATGCTTTGTTTCCTGACCAGTCTCCCAGGTCTACACGAAGTTTATTTCTCCTTGCTGATGTTAGTCGGTATATTTTATCCAATCCAAGCCAAAATTCAGAACTAAGATCACCAAAACCTTCTTTATAGTCATTCCACCCTCGATAGAAATCAACACTTCCATCCTGGCGTCTTTGAAATACAGTCCAGCCACCACTATATGAAGTCATGTCACAGTAGACATTAAAAGATCCTTGACCATCAGGATCAATTTGATAAACTCCACTTTCCTTCTTGCCATTATTTTGTACCTCAGCGCAATCTTTGGCTATTTAAATTGAAAATGTTAAAAATTCAGTTTCTCAAGGTTCTGTTATGATATGATAAACGACTGAATTTTGTGAAAAAGTGTTTTTAAGCGAATGAAATCATTACTAGGTATTATTATTATTTGTTAAAAATTGCTTGTTTCATGTTTCACAGGCTGAAAACCTACAGAACACAAGCATTGCATGTAAGATATGGATATTATTGCCTACTGTGAATTTCATTTGAAATGGGGATGCTGTTTTGCAATATACTCAAGTTCAGAATATAAAGTCAATTTCATTGTAATGTGTGCTTACATGAAATTTTTTTATGTCTGAATAGAAAATTCCAGTTTAACTCTAATAGCGTTAAATTGAATAGTAAGAAAGTCATTTGAAATTTTATTAAGCCCAGTAGAAATTTAATGCCATCTACTGAAAAACGTTATCACCCATTATTTACATACATTTTTTGACCTTATTTATTGTACCTCCTAAAAATATTGCTTATTTAGGTTTTTAAAGGAAGTGAATTCTTAATAGTAAAACCTAATTTTCTTACATCTAAAGTTAACAGGATATGTATGAATGAACACTATCAGTGCATACCACCCATACTAAGCGGCGGATGACTAACTGCGCGGCCTGTAAGCTTAGAAAAATTTGTGGGAATTTAAGTGATATAACTTTCTCCCAAAAATTCCAGTCTTTTGACGACGTTTCCATTTCTTATGCTCCATTGCCTTTGCTTCAGTTTTGTTACTCATAGTGTAAACATTATAGAATAAATTTAAATTTCGAACGAGATAAACTCACTACTTTATGAGTTCTATACATAGAGCATTATAACAGTATATCGTACAGTTTCCAACAGGATATATTATTGAAATTTTGATCATTTATCTCATCTAGAATGGGAAAGAGTAAAAACTATGTTTAAAGAGAACAGGTGTTTTAAAAACGCGGGAATGTAAGCTTCAGCCTACATAGCCTACTGAGTAATGGGACAACGGCCATATTTGTCTGTTCTTGGAATAAGTTCATAAAGCTACAATCCATTGGTTGAAGACATTTGATGTAATATTATTGAGGTGCACTCATTCTAGGAGGTCTGGAACTGGAAGCATGTCTGTCAAAATGCTTTTTAAAGTTTGTATTTACAGAATTCTTAGTTTAGGAAAGCCAACCAATAATAAACTCAAGAGTGTCTAATATGGTGTATCTAGGTTAGCAGGGCCATGGCTAGATTACTAAATTCAGGAGGAGTGTTAAACTTAACCATAACCCTTACCCAAACCCTAACCCAAACCCTAACCCTACCCCCTCCTTAATGTAGAGAAACTCAAAATGTGTTAATGTTAACATATGCTATTGTCATTTAGAGAACCATACACTTTCAATGTTGTGTGCTTAGGAAGTTTTAAGTGTATTGAAGCTTTTCATAAATTTATTACTGATTTCCTGCTTGATTGTATTGGTAATAATGAACTTGTATGTGTGGCTGTGAGCCTTATTTTTGTGGTTACATGTAAAATGTAGATGCAGCAAACTCCTTGCACAGAAGCAACAGCACAGAGAACAGCTCAGGATTCTCAACAAAGAACAAAGTTTTAAAACTGCACAGAGATGCTCTTTATTCATGATCGGTGATAAAAAATCTTGATAAAGACAGTAATAAATCCGTACCGTGGCACGAGTTACATTCTCCAAAGTATCCTTCCATACACGTGCAGTTCAATGTTCCATTAATTTTACGATAGTATGTGTTGGGTCCACACAAAGGAAAGTGAAAAGTGCTTGTCGCTATATCGATCAATAAAATTAAAAATAAACTTAACCAGGGATTTTAAACGAAACATATTCTTCCTCAAAGAATGCAATTTGTCACTCAATATCCACGTTGACGTACCCAGCAAGCAAGTTTGTTATGCAATGTTGGTAATTTTGGCGTTCGCGCATTTCGTAAAAACAAAACAATTAAATAAATGTTGAAAATTTACAGAGTATGAAGAAATTTGCTGGCTGTTTTGGACACTATAAGGGATATACTAAAGAAGTTAGATAATTGAAAAATGTTCAGAAAATTATCAATTCATCAGTAGTTCTCACAAAATGTGTCAAAGCTCATATATTTTGGCATGGCTTTGCCTTGTTTATTTAAAGTAAAATGAATGAAAAAACAAATCTCAAAACCATGTGAGTACTTCGTAATCGCCTCAATTTAAACAGCATGCACAAAGAAAATGAAAAGTTTCAAATCTAGTTTAATCCAAAGATGTATAAGCCTAAACTATGTTTTGCAATATACTGAAATTTTAAGAAATTTGATAAATCTTAAGCTCACTGCACAACATGCTCAATTTGGACGTTTTTCAATCTATTTTTATGATTTTTTTATTTAAGACTGATTTCAAGCCCAAGTAATTGTTTAAATGATGTAAGAAACAATAAAGACTTAAATTTAATACCCAAGAAGTTTGATAAGAATAGACAAACGGCAAAATGTCCAAATTAGACACTTTGCACTTTGAACTTAATGTTCATCAAATTTTTATAATTTTGGAAGGAAGAACAACCGTTTACTAAGGCAATGTAACTTTGAACTTTTTAACGTCTTTCTATTTTATGAACATTAGCGTGGGAGTTTTTGCAAGTCTCAGATTATTATGTCAAATAAGTAAATATTTAACTACCGTTTTTGTCAGGAGTGATACTGTGTATTGCTACAGCCAAATCAAGATAACTGTTGTTTACAGGAAGAAAATATTTACGTCTCGTACGTTGATCTGTTGTGTTATGGACACTAACGACACTTTTTCCAACACTAGTCATGATATAAATGAAATCCCCAAATACTGCCATGGGACCTCGTGAAGTTCCAAAATCATATACATTTTGGGAGTGGTAAACATAAAAAAAAATATTTCCGTTTGAAACTCGCCAATAAATCTTCTCTTTAGCCATGTCAAGCGTTAGATCATGTGCTATTGACTGAAGTGAAACTGAAAGAATATGATGTTTATTTGCAGTCATGCTCCATAACCATAAGAAAAGTTCTGTACTTTCTGCCAAGAATAGATACCTTAATAAAAATATTTGTTTTGTACATTAATTTTCTCTATACGTACTGAAATACATAAAACAATTGGGCTAATATATGCAAGAAAGGAAAGATAGAATACTTTTTTAGTTTAGACAAAGATGTTGTCAAAGTATTCAGAACTACCTTCATATATAGACGGTTTAATGGAACATATTTATAAAATTTGATAATATAGCAACATAAAGCTATTGTAACTAACAGGAAAAGATCACCTTTATCATTTGAAATCTCTCTTTAAAAACCGAACTAAAATATATGAAGTAATTAAACATTGCATGTGGTTCAGAACATAATAATAAATGTAATACGTTATTTTATTCACATAACTTCTATAATGATTGGTATTGTTTGAGATTATTGTCGGAATGAGTAATGCTGTAGTTTGGAGTGGCTGCTGAATGAATTGTGGTGGTAATTGATAATGCTGAAAATTATCAGATGCGTGGAATTTTTGTTCGAATTGAAAATTTGGTGTTGGTAAATGATATGCACCATTTCATGTAGATATAAATTAAAAAAGCTTTGTCGTTTCAATTTTAAGCTTTCTTAATTTTCAGTTTCATCTTGAATGAAAAGTAGCAGCTCCTTGGATGGATCATCGTCCACAAATGTCTTTAAAAGAGCTATAGCTTCAAAAACATTGTCTTTTGTTGATACTTTTTTTCTGTTTGTTTGGGCAAACGATTTTTTAAAACTATCTTAACCTTCTCATTTTAATTGTCAAATTTTTTCATTGTTTTTCTGAAAAATCAGAAAAAGATTGACACTGAGCTAACGCTATTGGTATCATTTAAAAATGATAATTCTATCGCCATGTCATGTTCGTGTTTTTAAGAATCTTTGGATTGGACAAGCTGCGAAAACTGCTTGAACACTATGGCCTTTACTTTATCGAAAATGTTTGATGCAACTGGCAGTTTTGATTATCATCGCAGCATATTTGCATTCTCATATACATTTCTTAAATATATTACGCATTTGAGTAACAGCAAAGTCCATGTCTTCTTGTCGTTCATTGCACTTGCCCCGAACTCTTTAAAACTTTCTCGTATATATTACCGTTCTTTTGGATTTTTGTGTTTGTAAAACTTAATTTTTTCTTGTAATATGATAACAATTAATGCCTAACATAAAGTTTTAATTAGAGCTACAGAAATAGACCAAAAGCTGTAAAATTGAATTTATACTGACGTTTTGTCCTTACTCAAGACATATTCAGGCAAGTAATAATTTTATAAGGAGATTTTAAGACAAGATATTGTATTTACAAAAGGTGTTAAATTACGACTAAAGGAGGCTGTGTCAAATGGATTACATGATAAAGAAGTTGGGAAGTAAAATTTAGTGAAGTTAAGAGAGGTTAAGTGGAATGGAACCTCCTTGCACGAAGAGTGATGGCTTGTATTTATTTATTAGAAGGCTTTCATGAATGGAGAGTTTATAGAATCGTTAGAAGAGGAAATTATTTTAAAGTCGTAAATTATCTATAACATATTCAGAAAGTTCTCGCTCCACAAGGCTTTTAAGCCAATTTCTTTTTAATCACATGATTATTATCTTCAGATTCATCATCAGTGGAGCAACTACAGACCTAACGTTTGCCTAAGCTACACTAAGAAACACTGCATGAACTAAAGGTAGTGGAATTACTTTCCATTCAGGTGATTTGATTGGATGTGTGATTGAATTTATTAAAGGGAAGTGTGCAGCCACTTAATTTGCAGCTCTTGACTTTTCAATATACTCTGCCATTAAATGCAAGTTAAAGAAGGCTTGAAAACTATAAACTTGATATATTTTATGTTTTTCTAAATTGCCACATTTTGAAAACTAAAATCCATTTTATATTTTTCATGTAACTACGTGGAATGTGTGTAGTTCTTTTATCTTCATTACAAAACGAAAAGTTGAAGTTTTTTACGTTCACCACATTCGTGAATATTTTAAAACTTTATTGCCATTCCGTATTGAGATTGTTGCACATCCCTTACACTGCCTCAAAAACGTATACAAAAGAGCACAGTATAGCAACAAACAATGCTTCCAATTTGTTGAAATCCTATGTGTAGGGCATATCTTATTAAGCATATGATTACCATGGAGGCGTCAAGCAAATTGCATTTTCTGTCATAGAAAAGCGCTTAGGTGGCCAGCCTAAACAATTAATGGAATTAAATGTACAACACTAAGTTACACAGTGAAGTTGTACTACTTTTTTGTAGGTTGTGGAAAGCCAAGGCTCTGTGAGTATTTGACTAAAATTTTATGTGCAAAGTAATTATTTAATATTTTATTTCAGTTTCTACCGCTCTGTTTTATTTCATTTAATGACTTCATCATATATAAACATTGATCCCTCCGTTGTTACCTTTTTTGTCAAAGCTCTTTGATTGCTCAACATAAATATCGCTGTCGATTTTGAAATTTCAGGATCTGCATGTTATTTTCTACTGCATGTGTGCTGAATAATCACACGAAACGTGTTCATTATTGCAGTTGGTTTGAAATGCCTTATAGTCACGCAATAAAATTTTGCTGGCCAAATCTCTCCGAAAGACGTTGATTTTAATAAAATCTGTCGAACTATATGACGTTTGTTTCTTTATAGCCAACAAAATACTTAATATTCGCTCCCTCGGGAAAAGCGAGTTTTGATTTCCTGGAAAATCGATATTTTTTCTATTATTAAACCTTTAAATAACAAACCATAATACGGACTTATAAAATTCAACTTTTCTATTAAATTAAAACACCGTCTCTAAAAACAAAAACTCTTACCTTACGTAAGAAAACCCTCCAATAGAGTGACATAGTTTATTAATTTTACGCTTACAAGTAAATAAAAAGAATTTCACTATCGCCTTACCCATGTTTTGAGTCAAATGCAATGCTGGAAAATTGTAAGCCTGGTTGAAGCCTCATAACACTTGTAGTTTTATTTTTCAAATAAATTTGGTAGATAATGTTCGTGGAGTCAATGTAAAAGATACGACGACCAATCCAGTCAACTGTAATGTCATGAGCAAAAACATTTTTCGCAAAAATTTCGTTTCTAGTCAAGTCAAGATTTCCCCGTTTGATGTCTTTGTCATCAATGTAGTAAAGCACATTCTCAACTACATCAATTTCTATGTCATTATATCTTGATGCATGGTCAGATTTATTCTTACTGGAGCCATTAATAGTGCTGACATGAATATCTCCAGTAATAGAATCAACAGAGTATATTTTATCAAAGCTCATAATAATCAAATATGGCTTTGGATAAACATCTAAATAAATAAAAAAATTATAAATAACAACGATGACAGTGGATTATAAAAATGCAAATTATTATAGACTTTACGATCATAATATTTGGTGAAAGACCAGAATAAGTATTTTTAGAAAGAATTTTTCACTGTAGAAATATTACTAATAACTGAAATTAGATTGGCTGCACAACTTCTACCTATTTTTGTTGAATATTTTTTGGTGCTATGAACAAGAAACTATGAAAGTTTGTCAAATCTAAAGATTATACCTTTGTAAAAACACATTTCTGTTTGCATTTGCATCATTTCTTTGTTGTATTGTTTTACTTCCTTGCATGCAGTTGTGTTATCGTCATTGCCATTTTTATCAACGCAAGTTTCCATCCATTCTTTCACGTTGTCTTTTAATGTCTCTAAGCTTTTCTTGCAGATTGATATGTCGTCATTACCATTTACTATTTGGCCACTAATAGACAGGATTATGAGAGTCCCAAGAAACGCTTTTGTTGAGCTTGATATCATCTTTATTTTCTATTTATTAGAAGGTGGACGGTTACTAATTTCTTTAAAGCTTTTGTAGTAAAACATTTACTTTATTTATGAAAGGCTTATCATCAATATAATCATATAACCATTTGTTCTTAAACATTTTTGGTATATAAATCAAGTATTGATTTCTATAATTATGTAACATTTTAACTTCCTTCTCCAAAAAGTATGTTCACGTTTGCTTTCAGATAATTTATGATGATTGGATATTGTTGCAATAGATTAGACAAATTGTTCATTACAAAGACTCATGTTTACAAGAATTCATATAAGTAGAGTTCATCCACCTAGAACGTGTTGTGAATAAATAGATGTAAGGTTTCTAGCAAACGAAAGCATAGAAAGAAATAAAACATTTCAATGTCCACTATAAGGAAAAGACGCAATATATGAAATTCACCCAGAGCGGTTTAGAAAAAATTTAAAATGGGTTGATTTCAAATTTGCTCATGTTAACTCAGTCTACCAGATGAATGGGAAAGACATATTGCTTAACTAAGCCAGCAAAATTAAATGCCAAATAATCTGTTGCGCAGTGTTAAACAGACTCGCTGGCCTCTCTGTAACTACATGTCGTCTAGTTACAGAAATGAAGGCCGTTAAACAATACATGATATTCTGCTTTACAACATCTGTCAGTCGTATAGAGAAGTTCGACTCTCATAATTATATAAATTCTGAATTGAATGAAATTTATGAGTATTTTGACAGAACTGCTAAAGTAAAGAAAATCTAAAAAGCTAAAAAACTCTTACTTCTTCAAATATTTTGTTTTAGACAATTAAAAGGCATTTACCATTTGTCAAAAATATTCTTTCAATATTGAATAATTGTAGCAGAAGAAACAAGAGACGAAAAATGTATCATTTGTTCTACATGCATTCCTTGCTTTTAAAAATGACTTCTGTATTGATGTTTGATGATGATTTGCCCCATTTCAATTTGTTGAATTATGTACCTCTCTTTCTTTATTATTTCCCTCAATCCTAAAACTTAGTTTTAATGTCCAATCAAATATTCTTTATCACACATGCATTCAAGTTTTAGTTTACTATCATTCTCATGTAAAAACGTAAAACCGTTTGCAAATATTTTATTATTCTTAAATGTCTATGATAGTTAAAAAACATCTTTTTGTTTATCTCTATTTAGAAAAAAATACTTAATGATCGTTGCTTCAAATATTTTTAATGTAGCTAATATTTTCTCTGGCGTATCATTGGAAATATGATATAATATATTTCTAGACATTCATAAATATAAATAAGTAGAACTTTATCTTTAGTTGTGATCAATAAATTCGTTTTTGTTTCCATCATAAGGATAGACATAAAATGATAAAAAGATTTGTGAAAGGGTAAAAGATTTTTAAGTAATTTTAGACTGGTCAAATTACCAAATGGTAGCTATGTATATATGATGATTAGCTGCGCTACTCTAAACTACAGAAAATGTTTAAAAAAACATACAAAAATGTTTTATATAAGATAAAGATTGTGTTAGATTATCTGTTGGATTACGTATAAGTATGACTATGATAAATGAAATGTATGGTCTTGATAAGGAAGTTAAATCCATAAGAGCTATTATTTTTGCATTATGTGATAGGCTCTGAATTTTAGGTTTTCTTTATGTTTTCTTTGCTTACCATTGAAGAGACGATTTGGCTATCAATGAGATTTCTCTTTTGAATTCTTACGAGTTGTTTTCTATTCTTCTCAAACAGCAGCTTAGAAAAAATATAACTGAAGCAGAAACTGTCTTGTCCTAAAGTGCTAGTAATATTGGCTTCTTGAATTTTGATATCAACACTAGACAAGTACTTTTCTGTGGACGGGGACACAAATTTTGATGATTTTTAATTATATTTTGGATAAAGAGCCGTAATTGCAGAAATTTATTGTCAGAGAAAATATGCAACAAAAATATTTTTTCAGCAATTCGAAGAAATACCATTTACATTGAAAATAACAGACCAAATTATTTAATTCCTTATAACAACACCCCGGGAAAAAAATGTTTATGATGACGTTATTCAAATTCGTCAACTATTTCAAGTGTCTCTATAAACTAAAAGAAAAATGTGCACTGGAGATGTTAGTTTCCGCTCATAGATAAGATACTATAAAGCCAAAAACGGAGTGTTGTCTATAAGCAACTTTTGTTCAATTTTTATAGTTCATTATAATATGTTTTACCCACATTTTACTTAACGCAACATAAAACTTTCTAAAGTATATCAAATTCAGACAAGGCTAGTTTCTTAGGTGATTATTATTATACATCCCATTTCACATGATTTTAATTTACCATGTTTTTAATAAATTTAGTTTATTTCAATGTATTCATTCTCTTTCCTCTCTCAAAAAGCAGAAAATAAGGACAAAAAGACACATTAGTGGTTGCAGACCCTTCCCCTCATAAACATTTTCAGAGCACAATTTTCGACTTACATTTTACATGATATACATGATATTCTGTTTACAACATCTGTCAGTCGTAAAGAGAAGTTCGACTCTCATAATTCTATAAGTTCTGAATGAATGAAATTTATAAGCATTTCGACAGAATTGCTAATATAAAAAAGTATAAAGAACTAAATAGAGGAATTCAACTTTGAAGTATTAAAAAGTTTTAATGTTCAAATATATTGTTTCAGACAATTAAAAGGCGTTTTCCATCTGTTAAAAATATTCTTGCAATATTGAATAATTGTAGCAGAAGAAACAAGAGACGACAAATGTATCATTTATTTTGCATGCATTCCTTGCTTTTAAAAATGACTTCTGTATTGATGTTTGATGATGATTTGCCCCATTTCAATTTGTTGAATTATGTACCTCTCTTTCTTTATTATTTCCCTCAATCCTAAAACTTAGTTTTAATGTCCAATCAAATATTCTTTATCACACATGCATTCAAGTTTTAGTTTACTATCATTCTCATGTAAAAACGTAAAACCGTTTGCAAATATTTTATTATTCTTAAATGTCTATGATAGTTAAAAAACATTTTTTTGTTATCTCTATTTAGAAAAAAATACTTAATGATGGTTGCTTCAAATATTTTTGATGTAGCTACTATTTTCTCTGGCGTATCAATGGAATTATGATATAATATATTTCCAGACATTCATAAATATCAATTAGTAGAACTTTATCATTGGTTGTGTTCAATCAATTCGTTTTTCTTTTCATCATAAGGATAAATATAAAATGATAAAAAGATTTGCAAAACAGTAAAAACTTTTTGAAGAATTTTAAGTTAGTCTAATTACCAAATGGCAGTTATGTATACATGAAGCATGGCTGCGCTACTCCTAACTACAGAAAATGTTTAAAAAAAACATACAAAAACGTTTCATAATGATTTAATTATATTATAAGATAAAGATTGTGTTAGATTATCTGTTGGATTGCGTATAAGCATGACTATGATAAATGAAATGTATGGTCTTGATAAGGAAGTTTAATCTATAAGAGCTATTGTTCTTAAATTATGTGATATGCTCTAAATTTTAGGTTTTCTTTATGTTTTCATTACTTACCATTGAAGAGGCGATTTGGCTATCAATGAAATTTCTCTTTTGAATTCTGACGAGTTGTTTTCTATTCTTCTCAAACAGCAGCTTAGAGAAAATATAACTGAAGCAGAAACTGTTTTGTCCTAAAGTGCTAGTAATATTGGCTTTTTGAATTTTGATATCAACACAAGACAAGTACTTTTCTGTGGACGGGGACACAAATTTTGATGATTTTTAATTATATTTTGGATAAAGAACCGTAATTGCAGAAATTTAGTGTCAGAGAAAATATGCAACAAAAATATTTTTTTCAGCAATTCGAAGAAATACCATTTACATTGAAAATAACAGACAAAACTATTTTAATTCCTTATAACAACACCACGGGAAGAAATATTTTTATTTTGACGTTATTCAAATCGGTCAACTATTTCAAGTGTCTCTATAAACTAAAAGAAAAATGTGCACTGCAGATGTTAGTTTCCTTTCATAGATAAAATACTATAAAGCAAAAAAGGAGTATTGTCTATAAGCAACTTTTAATCAATTTTTATAGTTCATTATAATACGATTTACCCCTTTTACCTAACCTAACATAAAATTTCCAAAGTACATCATATTCAAACAACGTTAGTTTCTTAAAGTAAATGGTTTGAGCCCGGGAGTATCGTTACATGTTTTTAAATGATGATCATCCAGGTTAATAAAGTCCTGAGAAGGACTGTTCTTGTTGTTGTTGACTGACGTTTCGACAACCTTAGCAGTAGTCATCTTCAGAGTCAAATGAGGAGTAAACGTCAGGTTAGCCGTATTTTTTATCTGGCTCTTACGTCATTGTATTGTGTGTAGAGGAAATGTTTATTGTCATTGTGAATTAGTGTGAAGTGAAATATTTCATTTTTAGTTGTGATGTGTGATTTAGGTGTGATGTTTTTATTTGTAATGTGTGGGTTATCAATTGTGTATATTCATTGTGAATTAGTGTGAAGTGTATCGTTTGTTTGTATTGTGAATATGTCGTTTGTAAGGTGCCGGTAATTGCTGTGATCTTTTCAGGGGGTTTGTTCCAAGCTGGTATACCAACTATCAAATGTAAACCGTTGTCTATAGTCAGCACTGTAAGTAATGCATTTTGCCGAGTCCATAGTAATACAAACTATTGCAGAGAAACGAGCAAAAGACAGAGACACATCACCAAATCAAACAACAACAAAACTTGAACGCTTAAAACAAACTAAAACACGTACAAGATATAAACATGACGATAACTGGGTGAGGAATATTTCTTCCCGCTCATTAGACGAATCGGAAACGCGACTACTATCTTACGGACTAAAACATTCCATAACACCTAGACGAATCCCGACTGAGACGATAGTATCAAGTGTTGAGGCTGTCGAAGCGTATCAAAGAGATTTGTCAGAGACAACTAAATACGAGATCAGAAGCAGGATAGCCTCTTCATTACAATCGTCGTCTATACGTGACAACAAATTAACAAAAGATGAACAACAAGCACTAAAACGACTAAAACACGACAACAACATCGTCATTTTACAAGCAGACAAAGGACGCGGGACTGTGGTCATGGACAGGAATGATTACTTTAACAAAATGGACACCCTTGTTAACGACAGACAAACGCACGAACAACTCAAACGAGACACAACACCATCACTAGTACGCAAACTTAACAGCAAGATCTTTCTACGAGAAAATCTAACATTATATCTGAACGTATATACTATCGACTCAGATGTTCAGTACCACGACCACTCAGACTATACGGACTACCAAAACTTCACAAACCAAACACCCATGCGACCAATTGTATCATTCTGTGGTTCGCCTACTTACGAACTTTGAAAGTACATGACTATCCTACTGCAACCACTTACAAACAAATCAAAACACAAGCTACAATCCACTTAAACTCTCATTAAAAAACTGTGCACTATACAAATACCGGACAACTATATACTAGTATCTTTTGATGTGAAATCACTGTTCACTAGTATTCCACTTAATTTGGCACTTACTTGTACGAAAACCCTCATTACAAACACCAACAGCAATGGGCTTGCCCGTTTCTGTTGTAGTTGCTGAAATTGTAATGCAATCTATAGAGGAATGGGCGCTCACGACTTACACACATGCACTACCTTTTTGGTTTCGCTACGTAGATGACACAATCACAGCACTACATGCAGACGAGATTGATGATTTCCATACTCACATCAACAAACAGAGCAGCCACATACAATTTGCCAAAGATGTCGAAGAAAACGGAACTCTTCCTTTTCTTGACTGTTTGGTAAAACATGACAATCAAAAACTACGAACAACAGTTTATCGCAAGCCAACACATACTGACCTACTACCAGACCAATCATCTTACAACCCTACATCACACAAAGCCACTAAAATCAGAACATTAACAAGACATGCACAAATCATACGTGATTCACCGGACACTCTACAAAACGAAAACAACTATCTCGAACGTGTTTTTGAGAAAAACAACTATAACTCTGACTTTATCAAACGCAACACTTACAAACCCAACGAACCCAACGAACGAACAACTCAGTGACAACAGCAACGATACCTTACATCAAAGGTACGTCTGAGACTATCTCGCGTATCTTACGACCATACAACATACATGTCGCACATAAACCAATCACAACGTTACGACAAGTACTAACGACAAAGAACAGACCAACAAACGACAAGGTGCAGTTTACAAAAAAACTGCTCCGACTGCCACGCCTCCTATATCGGGGAAACTAGCAGGAACTTAAACATAAGACTTACTGAACACAAAACGAGCTACTAAGAAACAAGACAAAACTAATCACATTGCCGAACATCACCGAATCACAAAGCACAACATTGACTGGGACTCGGCAAAATGCATTACTTACAGTACTTACTATAGACAACGGCTTACATTAGAAAGTTGGTATACCAACTTGGAACAAACCCTGAACAGATCACAGCAATTACCGGCACCTTACAAACGACTTATTCACAATACAAACAAACGATCAACTAAAACATTACACTTCACAAATTCACAATGACAATACACAATTGATAACCCACACATTACAAATAAAACATCACACCTAAATCACACATCACAACTAAAAATAAAATATTTTACTTCACACTAATTCACAATGACAATACACATTTCCTCTACACACAATACAATGACGTAAGAACCAGAAAACAAATACGGCTAACTTGACGTTTACTCCTCATTTGACTCTGAAGATGACTACCGCTAAGGTTGTCGAAACGTCAGTCAACAACAAAAAAACCAGTCCTTCTCAGGACTTTATTAACCTGGATGATCATCATTTACAAACATGTTACTTTCTTAGGTAATTATCTCTATACATCACATTTCACAATTTCAACGTATTACTTCCATTTCCTCTCTCAGGAGGCGGAAAATAAGGACAAAAAAAGACAAATTAATGGTTTCGACCCCCACCTAAACATTTTCAGAGAAAATTTAGGACTTACATTTTCATAAGTTACAATCCTCATACAGGTAAGTGTTCTTTCGTTTTCACCGAATGTATAAAAGCAAAGTTTCTGCACATACGTTTTTATTTTTCGATCATAAATTTTGGCGTACTACGTATGCTTGTGTCTTATTAACATAATGTCAAATCTAAGTTGTTTGGGCCCATTTCTTGTGTAAGATGTATAAATGTACATCATTAGATTATACTTTTGAGCAATTTTTCTGAAAACAATAATGTTTTTTCTGCAATTCGTTTTTAAAAATATTACATTGTCATTTAATGCAAAAACGTTCTCTCAAATTTATTCAGCTTCTACAAAAAAAAAACGCTTTCTGAAAAAAAATCTGCACAAAAATGTCTCTTTTGTTACGTTGCTTTTGAGTCAGATTGTGTGACAGGGAATATTTAATACTGATTGCAAAAAAATATAAACACCTCTTAAAAAAATTCTTTTTAATGTTTAAATTATTCAACAGCTTAATTCCATTGACGTAATTATATTAGCGTGCTTTAGATTTCCATTGAAATTCTCACGAAGACACGCATATAATATTGCAGTTAAGTTGTTCATTCTCTTCCTTGAGTCACGCAACGTCAACAAGAGTTGTGACTTATTAGGTTTGAGAAGCCAGTTAGAGAAATCATAGGACGTAGATGTGGCTCTAACACGCCTTTTTAGAGATTGTACTTTATTCATCATGTTTCTAACAAATTTTGCTTCGTCAGGTATCAATGAGCCCAATTTATTCATCTTTTATGCTTTAACATATATCCAAAAATACTTTAGAAAATTCTCTATGCATGATACCTTATAATATTTTTCTTGCATTTACGCAGCATAATAGAAACGCTTTACCTGCTGCTTTAATATTTAAATTTTAAAAATTGTTTGTGTTGAAGAATAAATTAGTTTTTTCTTCTATTTCCAATTGACTATATTTAAAATTTATGGATCTCTGCTATATAAGAAATTTCATTATAATTTTGCTATTGTTCAACCGAATAGTTTTTGATATATTACAGAGTTATACTTTTACTAGTTGACAGAGGTCATTTTACTAAAATATGTTGTCACGTACAATGTAAACTATTTGTTACAAAGAATTCGTTGCTAATGTCCTTTTCTGTGGACATTTAAATGTCACTCAATCTATTGACTTCTTATCAAACCATGCAATCACAGATCTGATGCAGAAAAATAACTGAACAATAAACACACGAAGAAATCTATTTGAAAAATAAGGCCAAAACTCCTTTGTTAAAGATTGACTGTTTTTTCTGTTTCGAGTTCATACTTTGCCAGCAAAGTAAGAGATACTTCAAAAAGTGACTTACTACAAAAAACCAACTTATGCAATTATCTTTATCGAGCAGCTATTAACATGCCAACAAACAGACTAATCAATGTGCTTGTTCAACACGACAATATCATAGAGCATCACACGTCATTTAAAAACAGATGGATTTAATTAAATGCTTTGTAATGCAGATCACAAGGTGGTTTATAGTGCTGCTATCGAAAAAATTCTTCCGTCAATACCTTTATGAACATTTGAAGAATACATTACCACCGACTTTCTCTTCTACTTCCCGAAACAGCTTAAGACAACAAATAAAGTTGATATTCTACGGAAAATCTTATCTTGTATTCAATATAGATTCACTGGAGGATGTTATCGATTTTGACAAACTTTGAATAATTTATGGCTCGGAAAAGAAAATTCAAAAATGTCCCAGTATACGACATAGCAAGCTTTCCTAGCGTTGATAGATCTTTAAGCCAGCTATTAGTCCATCCACTAACTGGGTGTGACACAGTCTCTTATTTTTGAGGGTGCTACAAAAGAAAACTGCAGTGGATGCCAGGAAATTAATTCATTCTCAATGGACTAGAGAACCAAACAATTACATCGTCAGAAGAAAACATCACAAAGCAATCTATGGACGTTATTGAGAGGTGTGTGTTGCTGTTGTTTCGTCGAAAGAAAAGGAAACTGATACAAACCGATTAAATATGCATGCAAAAGAAAAGCCATTGCAAAAACTTTAAAGGCAATCTGTATTTAAACTGTGCTATGTAATATGACTTTTATCTATTGCATTTTTACGACAGCTGTACGACCAATTTCATATGAAAAATCAGTTTCCTCGTATTCACAATTTATTGATTGGAGCTTTACTGAACTGATTAGTCAAGAGTTCATGTTAAATCGATGCAGACAAATGAACCTGTAAAACTGTCTGAATGTTCTGTTTGAAGAGAATGATACACTACTCAAGTTGAAAAAGCTAGATGTCAACAAAGTACAATATTTCTGGCAATAAACGCAGGAATTGACCAAGTGACCATTTTACACAAACTGTTATCGGTGGATAACTTCGCGAGTTTTTATTAAATTCACTCAAATACATGCTTAAAATAATCGCTGTATGTTCCTTTTTCAAATAAACTTTGATTGGATAAATTTCGATACAATACAATGGCAAGAACTGCGAAAAACCTCATTTTTGTAATACAATCTACATATCTTTTGCCCTGTTGACGCCGACATATTGAATAATCATGATGGCCCAACGCGCACACATATAATATGTACGTACCTATGACTACTACATCTATGGTAAAATAGATATTTTAATACAAAGCTCAAATTTAAACACGGTAAACAATTACAGACTTGCATTGTCATGTTATATCGCAAGCTAAGCAAAGAAGATAAAAATTGAACATGCTTTGTATATTTTAACTGGTCTGAGGCAACGTATTTTAAAATCTCTGTTGTAAAAGCACTTCTACTTTGTTTTGAAAAATGCAGCAACCCTTATTCAACGTTGATTGTTATTCTTTCAATAATATTACACGACGCCTTTCCTTTATCGCGTTCCAGACCTTGTTGTGAGCAAAACGCGAGCGCCAAATTGTATTCGAGAAAATGCAAAATTCAACGCTTGAAACAGGCCTTATTATGCGATGCCCGATGTTACTAAAAGATGTTAGATACAACCACATTCACGTAGTGATTAGACGCTGACCGTGCGAGTACGGGCAGATTAAGAAAAAAGGTACATATAGCGTACATATGGATTTAATTTTAAAAAGACAAAATACTATTAACAAGTCTTCAATTTACCTATTGATATTATTCTAATTGAGAGTCAAGCACAATCCTTAATTAACATATTCATAATCACTATAGATAAATTTAAAAGTTGCTTTTTATCGAGGAGATAAAGTGAATTTAACTGAATGAAAATGAACTATTAGTTTGAAAAATTTACGATAATCGTAAAACAGAGGGAAATGAGAGCAAAGATGAGCCTAACGTCCATGGTCCTAGCTTTATACTGTTCGATCACTAATGTTTTACTTGTATTCTCCTACCTCTATGGTCCTAGCTTTATACTGTTCGATCACTAATGTTTTACTTCTATTCTCCTACTACGTCCACCGTCTTTATACCGGCTGATCTTTAATGTAATAATTCTACTCTCATCTGTCGAAAATCATTTGACTAAGAAACACACAACTTGAACAAAAATTTTTTATATATTCATAAATATACCAAATAATAATTGAAAACCATATTTAGGGTTGATACAGTATGAAAAAATCGTATACAGTCGAGAAACTTAGACACTTCTCAAAATCCAAGACCTCTTGTATGTGAAGACACATTTACGACCTTTCGTTAGCGGAGGTGAATACCAAAACAACTTTCACAAACAACATTATAAACTGTTGTAAGCGGTTGCACTTGATCTATTTTCAGTCAAATTAGTAATTATCCCGACTAATTGACATATTACAGTATATAAATAATGTTGTTTTGTAATGCATGTAAATTCCTTCGTCTCCTTCATTTTTCTTAATGAACCACTATAGTTTCTTCTCCAGGTTTGCGCATTTATGTTCCTCAAAGAAAATTTTTTCATGTCATGTGAACTTTAAGCATTGTGTCTGTACAATGACAATATACATGATGAATTTGTTATATGATAACGTCTATGGACTCAAACGTTTCACTGTACAGATGTTGGACTTTTCAGTCGTTATCAAGCATATAATCATATTTCAAAACATTGTAAAAACAGTCATATTCAAAAAAATTTTTATAATTATGCACAAATTAACAAACATGTCATAAGCGGACACCTCCGACAACAGAACACCAAGTCTTGGTCTCAAGGGTGTCCTTTTACGGTAAGTTCGATTGCATTCATTAAATATAAAAATGCTTTAAAACGTCTATGCCTATATAGAGTAAAGAATGTTCTGAATTTTCTTCCTTGATGTTTTCCATCGTTACAAACATTTGCTGGCACGGATGAAACTATCAAACACAATAGTGGTCATTTTACGAGCGTGATTAACACTATCGTATCTAGGTCATTCGCATTGAATATTAAAGTTTATTACATGTTATTTTGCTATGACATGATTTCTTTGCACGAAACTTTCAGAACATGTCTCGCATACATTTTACTTTTCTTTCAAGGATTAGGCATGGAAATTTTTGTGAGAGAAAATTTCTGGTTGTTGGTCCGTTATTCATGTGTATTCAGTTATTCCTGGCATTTGAAATGTCCCATGAAAACAGAGAACAGGAAATATTATACCGTGATTTTACGCTTTTTAAAAGAATAAAAATGCAAATTAAGAACTTTCAAATACACTAAATGAATGAATTGAAATCTTCCCAGTCACTTAGACTTCAAGCAAGACAGACATGAAAGGTGAAAGCATGTACAGGATCGCAGTCAAATGTTGAGTTACCGTTGAAGTAACAGTCATTTTTGCTATTTGTAGCATATTTTATCATATTCCAGGTGAGAAACCTACGTTGTTTATATATCACGCCTTAACCAAAACAATCATTCGTTTCTTCGGTCATTTTTTCCTGTAATGCAGGCAAATAAGCTCAAGCTAAAATTTACAAACCTTACAGATGTAAAATTTTATAAACTAAATATACAGATAGCAGAAGTAAAAAGCTTGTAAGCTCTGTAAAGGGGGCCTAAAATGTAGACCTCGCAGAACAATGGTCAAGCTAGTAACGGTGGATCAAATTGCTTTTACAAGTTCACATAAAATTTCGGAATTCGTAGTTTAAAATGGCATATACATTATAGATACTCGTATATAGATATAAATGTAATACAATCTTATGTTAGACAGCTAGTTCATACGTATTTTGTGCAACATAAAATTTTGTGTGCATTTGGACTGTTCTTAAATTCAAACATGGGCTTTGTGCTGCTTGTCCAATCAACCATAAAACTTTTTTCTAATCACATACATATTGTCTTGATAAACAAGTACGTCCTTTCACACAACAAAAAAGCCTTATAATGGTGCACTAACTCTCACACCAATATATGGCATCTCTTCCTTTTTTCTGTCAAAATGATCATGATTAATGTTTTATGATTTTCATGAATAACTAGGTTTAGGGTTTGTGCTCGAGAATGGTATGAGAAAAGTGACGGGATTAAATATCCCTAAAACCAACTACTGGGAAACATTTCTTGGATGGGAAATGTTTAAGTCAGTTTGGAAATCAAGAGTTGTCGATATTACAAAGGAAATGCGAAACGGACTGGAGGCACAAAATGTTCCCTTGGTAACACCCGATGGAAAGAAATGTGTGCGTTTACTTGATTTACTTTAAGCTGAGAGAGCATTAGTCGTGTACTTTGGCAGTTGTAGTTGCCCAGTGTTTATGAATAAACTGAAAGAATTTGGTGTTCTAGCTCAAGACGTTTCAGATATCTTGGATTTTGTCGTTGTATATATTGAAGAAGCTCATCCAATTGATGCATGGTCTTCAAGGTAAATTCTATTATTTCTTCAACATAATTTTGAATTGATGAAAATCGTAGAGTTATATTATAGCTACGTTATTCATTATGAATAATAGTTTTTCCAGTATAACATGAAAGAGAAATTAAACGGCTACAGCAATTTTGTGATTTATAAAACATTCTTTGTATAACCATAATAATAATAACGAAGCATATAAATTTCATCAGGTAAAAATCTTTTGCAAACACTCATAACATTTTAGTAGGCTATATAGCCAGACAATATGTTCTGCTGACATAATAATAGCTTTTTTATCTTACTGATAAAAACGGGACCTTTTTCAAAGGCAGAAATAGTGCACTTCTATTGAACTATACTTTCATTAGGCAAAAACAAAGATGTTGTTTCAAAAAGAATCGTCTGTTTCATTATTTGACAATCTTTTGTGTAGAGAAAAACATGTCATAAGATTTCTTGATAAAGTCATGAAGGAAGCTAATTTCACTTCATTTTAGAATAACTTTATCAAAGTACGAAAGCATCGAAATCAATATGAAAGATGCAAAGCCGCGCAAAAGCTACAAGAACCCAATCTTCCATGTCAAATAATGGCAGATACAATGGACGACAATGCAAATGTGGCCTATGGAGCGTTGCCTGAGAGACTCTACGCCATCGAAGAAGGTAAAGTCGCATACGTGGGCGGACAGGGACCAATGAATTCATCAATGAAAGCAGCATGTGACTGGCTAGAGTCATATCGCGAGAAAAACACTTTTAGAAGATGGACATTCTAACCCAGCGAGCAAGAACTGTACAGAATGCAAACTTCGTATAATGACATTTTGACATATTTCGGCCTTGAGGTTGAGACTGTTGTTTCTTTATCCCAAAACATTTTTTAAGCGATTGACAATGCCCTAATGTATGATACGGGACGGGGCGGGTGGCTGAATGGTTAATTGCGTGAGTTGCAAGCCAGACGGCGCTGGTTCAATCCCGGCTCGTGGCACATCTGGCAATGTGTCTGTAAACCTCGCCCGGGTTGACCAAAGCCATGTGAGGGAAATTTGGTAGAGGAAACTATGTCCTCGGATGGACTGTATCTGCATCTGCAATGTTGCAGCCTTGTCACAAATGTGTCACGCTGATATCAGCGTTGTAGTTGCGTGAAATGTACGAGTGATTGTAGTCTGGTCAGCTGCCTTCACTATAATTTAAGTAACCATGATGTTCCACTTCGTGGAACCCTCATATGTCGAAATCGACATTATTATTAATGTATGATAATGTACAGATATGGAAAAACATATTTCAAAAGTGAGATTTTTACAAGGATGCGTCGACAAAGGAACTTTGAAAACATATACACATGCATATTTTTCTTGTAACTTACAAAAGCTTAAAAATATAAGACAATGTAGGTTTCTATGCTTTTAGTATATCTAAACGTGGATCATGAATTCAATTGAAATGAATCGACTGTTAGGAGCAACCAAAGTAGAACATGCATATATATTTGAGATTACTGGGGAGATTTGGTCAAAACAGGCAACCGAGACAATTGAAATCTATCGCAAATACCAGTTTTTGCATGTCAATACTTGGGCATCATTTAAGGTTAATGGCAAAAGTTTTAAATCGTAGGATAGACATGCAAACCTGCCACTTTTAAATCATTTTATAGACAATAGTGATTAAATTTAGAATGGATAAGTTTAAGGAGCCAGTATTGAAAGACATATATTCTATTACGTATTGTATACAAAAATGAATCAGAAATAAGTTTGAAAAAGGTAGAAACATTTTTATGTGGTACAGTTAACGCTCTTGAGGGCTTTTGCGTGAAAGTTATATACTTAATGTGCAAGAGAGAACCAATAATTTAAATATGCAAATGATGCAATGGTTGGCTACAAGCGCAAGCCAAAAACTACGTATCAAACGACTTTCTCTCCCTTACAATTTGTAATAGACCGTAAAATTTCACCATTCAACTGTCAAAAAGAACTGCTCAATTTTCTTATTTTATTTGGTAAGACGTTATAGCCTATAATACAAATTTCAATTCTGTTGTTAATCATATTTAACCACGGTTGGATGTCCTACAACAGTCACAAATGACATTTGACGTATATATATATATGTTTTTAGATGTAGATCACCCATGACAATAAAGTCCTAAGAAGGAATGTTCGTGTTGATGTTGACTGACGTTTCGACAACCTTAGCGGTAGTCATCTTCAGAGTTCCCAGGTTCAAACCATTCACTTTAAGACATATATAGTCGAACTTCATTCCAACAGCACTGGAATGAAGTTCGACTATATATCGTGTGGAAGTGTAAACTTCTATCGAGGTTGGAAAGACTATAAACAAGGTTTTGGTGATCTGAAAGGCGAATTCTGGCTTGGATTCGAGAAAATATACCGACTAACATCTGCAAGGGAAAATAAAGTTCGTGTTGATCTTGGAGACACGTCAGGAAATAAAAGATATGCTGAATATGATTATTTTGCTGTAGAGAATGAAAATAAAAAATATCAATTGAGACTTGGAAAATATTCTGGTAAGTCAATAGGCAAATACAAACAATTAAAGCACACAAAATTCTAAAGGTCAATATGATAAAAATTATATCAGCATTAAGTTAAAATATGCCTTGGGTGCTTGGAGTTTGTATGAACTGATTCACCTTTTTTGGTAAATATTTGTCATAGGAACAATATATTGTTTAAACTTATAAAATACAATAAACAACCCCATTGGTAAATCAAAAATTATTTTGTCGTGTGTATACAGTTTTGAAAATACCAGTAGAGCAACTAAATTACAAACTGCAGCAACTACTTCTGACAAGCAATACTAGAGACATTCAAGGATAAGGACTAGTTTACTCATTAAAATAAATTACAAATTCAGCTTCAGCTTTGTGTACATCAAATTATGAGCAAGGGTCTGAACATATTTTTTATGAAAACACAGGTAAATTTGGTATATTAGTTTAAATATTTCTCTACATAATCAAACAACTAAGCGATGAGAAACATGTTAGTACGAAAAGAACATCTTTATTGTAAATATCTTTGTCAATTGTCCATTGAATAAACGTTAATATTACACAAGCATTCAAGTAAGACTGTAGTAGCAAAATGTAATGCGTTATAAAAGACTTTTCTGTTAACTGTGTGTTCTCTTGAATACAATTATCGCCATTTAGGAACTGCTGGGGATTCATTATCCGCCCATAAAAACAAAGCGTTTACGACAAAAGATTCAGATAACGATACAGATGTTGTCGGAAACTGCGCTGTACATGCTAAAGGTGCTTGGTGGTATTATTATTGTTATGATTCCAACCTAAATGGGTATTATTATCATGGCAATTATCAGCCTTCTGCATCTTGGTACAAAGGTGTTGTTTGGAAAGATTGGAAAGGATTTTCGTATTCTTTAAAATTCACTGAAATGAAAATGAAACCATCAGGAAATTTTTAGTAAAGTAATGATTTCATGACGATAATGAATATATCTGTAGTGAAATTTATGTATTTTGTCGTAGAGTTTATTGCTTATAGTCTTTATAATAAAATAAATCTCTACAGTCTTTATTCGTGTTGATTGATTGACAGATGGATTTTTATTTGGACTTGGTATAGTATTTACTGAAACCGTGTCGCAAAAAAGCAATCCAACTACAGCTCGCTCTTGTGCATAACTAAAATTACTAAATAAGTTTCCGTGATTTTTTACCATAAAAAAACATCAGTATCTGAGCTTTCAAATGTTGCGTGTTTGTATCAAAATATAAATTTCCTTTTTATCTCCTTGAAGAAGAAAAGCAGCTGCAGCAGTCTATGATTTCTCATATTTTGACTTGTATCCGTTTTAGTGTTTAAAATGCTTCATACTTTTTGATGAACTATTTACTGTGTTGAGAATAGTTCGCAAACTTGCTGTTGAGCTTTAAGCAATGTAGCTATATAAACTAAAAGTAGGTTGCTAGCGGTAACTCGATGGTAATTCGTTGGTATGTTATTGGAAACTTGTTGAGATATTTGTAACACGTGGGTATGTTTTAAGTAACTCTTAGTTAAGTTATTGGTAATTAAGTCGTTTGTAGGTTGAAGAAAGCTTGATGAAACTGAACGTAGTTGAAGCATCTAGCGTACACTCGAGAATTTGGAATGTGACTCGTGGACCAAAGAAAATGCGAATGATTCCAACCATGTTGACGACGATAAAAGCTCTATACCCCTGGCGAAGACGAGGTTTCAATACCAAAACAATCGAGTAACAAAACCGAGTCTTCTGGAGATGTTGTTTAAAGAAATATCGATGAATCATACTTATACTTTTTAAGCTCGTTGGCTCAAGTGGTATATAGAAGTGGGAAATGTTCACGATCTTGCTAAAGACATGAAAAAATACATACCAGTGTCTTTGCTTTAGGACGAGGAATCTGATTTTGAAAGTGAAGAGGAAGCAATCACTACAAGAGATTTGCATGCAAGAAGATTTAAAGTGTACTCTGCAAAATTTGTAAATACGGATGGAGTGTTGCGAGAAGAGTACTCTTGTACAAGGAATTGTACAAGGCCAACAGAGAATTTTTCAGTTTCTCCCTAAGATTGTAGAAGATATTAGTTCACTTTCATTAACAGGTAGAAACTTTCCAGTATTGCATGTCCTACCTTTGGCGGCCCAGAAATCTGTTTATGTTTTTTATGCAATCGATTTATGTAGTAAGTATATTTCTTGATTTATATGCAATGTTTGTTATGTTTGTTACGTACGCAATCTCGCGTGAGTTACACGTATGTATGGTCTTAAAGGTCTTGACAAGGTAGGCAACTCTCAATACAAATTTAACGACCGTTAACAGAAACACTTTCACAAAACCATAAATATCTTATAATTAGATGGAAGACCACGAAAAAATACATCTCATTAGTCACGAATAATTTTACTGCATTTTGCAGTTTTTTTAGATTAAAATGTATTTCCATGCATATGAAAAATGCGAATATTTTCAGGTTTTGCGCCAAATATTTCTCAAAACCTATGCTAGGATACTTATCTAAACATTCGTCATATTTTTGAATGCTCAAACGCAATGCAGATTGGCTAAAATTGTTTTCTCATTCATTCAGATTGGATAAAATTTTTTTTGATTGTTTTCACAAAAATTCAGCCGCTACACCTCCCCCCGCGCTCAACGTTATTGATGGTGTTTGTCGGAAACTTGGAAACCTGTGGGAATTTTGAAAGTGATGAAAGTGATTATTTATTCAGTTGTACAACAAAAATGAAATATATTTGGACTTTAAAGCCATTCTCACCAAGAAAATTAATAGCTATAGATTGTGTGCCATTTGTAAAAGCTTTTTATCAAATTCTTTGCAGTAATTTACATATAGGTAGCAATTTGTAAAAGATATTCACGTGTTAAGTCTAGTGTCCATCAAATTTCCTTATTCTCCAATGTCACTAATCATTTCCGATAAAAAAAAAACAGATAAGCAGTACTATGACAGAAAAGCGCCTTTCGAATCTCGCATGTATTTCCATCAACCGCGAGAAATTATTTCAAAAATTTCGATTCGAGAACCTCAAGTGTCTTTCATGAACGACAAAACTAAAAGATTTTTTCAATAATTATTTGTTATTTCACATTTGTTGCACTTGTTTTTTTTAAAATTGTAAAGCCCTATGTATATTCAATTGTACACAGTTTATAAACCCCATTTTTAAAAAATACATTTCTTTTAGCCACGCCCAAATTGCCACGCCCTGTTGTAGGAAAATTTATCTATCTGCACTGTCAAAGAAATTCTTAGCTACGCCACTGGTTGCAGTACATTTCTTGCTATTACTAATCACTTGCAATTACTAATAAACGATGATAATTTAATTACTTAATATTATTACTGTAAGCAATGCACATTTCAAGTAAATGGTTTGAACCCGGGAGTATCGTTACATGTTTGTAAATGTAGATCGTCCAGGTTGGTATAGTCCTGAGAAGGACTGTTTTTGTTGTTGTTGACTGACGTTTCGACAACCTTAGCGGTAGTCATTTTCAGAGCCAAAAGCACATTTCATTACCATGTTAATCGTTTTCTAGAAGTCCTTTGGCTCTGCGTTTTCACGATTAGTTTTGTTGGATATGATATTGTGATGTTGACGGATGAAGTTTACACGTCACTTCATAACAGGAAATGGTAGACCGCCTTCTGTGCACGAATGAATAAGTATCACATGGCTAAAGCTTTGTTTACGTTGAATCATGTCATTTGTTGCATGTACTTTGTGCAAAGTTCTTGCAATTTTACACCTCATTTTACCAAACGATCTCATGATCGACCTTCAACGACCGTAGAATCAGTGATTGTTGTCATTTCCCGAGTAAATTCGACACATTTCTCAAGCCATCACTAAAATGACTGCGTTGTTGCTTGGCTGGTTTCGACCATGCCTCGCTACAAAGTTCTGCGTGGTTTGAAAAATTATTTTCTTACTGGAAAAATGGTTGACGTTAAGATCAAAGATTTCGGCTATAATTTATGTCGAAAATATCTCGGTGGGGAATGGAAGAAAATCAGTCCACAACATTTTGAAATTGAACGAATTCAGTAAGTACAATTTTCAAATACGTAACTGTAAGAACTATATTGTTTAGATGGGGCGACAATTATTTAATGGTAAAAATGTTCTCAATGATATTCAAGGTGAAAATGTTCTCTATATCTCTATTGCCAACATTTTAAAGAGTACTGGGCTGTTTGTGTTAGCTGCCACACTAAATTTCTTCTCAAGATTTATATGTTTCGATGCGATATGCAAGATTTTCTGTAGTTTAGCAAGGCTGCAGATTGCAAAGTGTGATGGATTTCAAAAAGATATCTTGGGTGTGTAAAAAGCCACATCTAAAGTCCATGTTCATCTTAATATGTAGAAATTTCTCCAGCAATTATGCCAGCCAAATAAACACTGAATTCTGCTATTGCAGAATTCTCTGGTGTCTTCCCATGAAAGTGATAAAATTTCTCAAGTGCAGCTAGTTTTTTTGTAATTTCCAACTTCCATGTCTGATATTTCTTATGTCTGATATTTTCTTGTTTAAAGTTGTTATAGTTGTGTTCAGGGGTGGAGGCAGAATACATACGTGAAATAAAATAAGCATCCTTGTTTTATATGCAAAATACCATCATAATAGTGCCTTTGATTTAGAAATTAATTTCCGGAAGAAAAAATCTTGTAAGATATGATTAATCTAAGAATGGGCTTATTTTGTATATTTATCTAACCAATGCTCTAATCTTACCTCTATGCTTGCTTATCGTTGTTCTTTTGTTGATAAACTTACCACTCAGAAGAGATGAAAGCATAGTTTGAGTGATTATTTTAACCAATATGCTTTTAACAATTACAGTGGTGGATTAACAAATCATTTGTTTCTGTGCTCTCTGCCACATGAATATGCAAATTCAAATCCTGATGGTGTGAACAAAGCACTGCTTCGGCTATATGGTGCATTCTATGCAGATTTGTCTGACAACAATGTTCGCATGATGGAGGAATGCATCATTTGTGGCCTTTTAGCTGAAAAAAAGATGGCCCCAGAGTTGTATGGTATATTTCCCGAAGGAAGACTTGAACAGTTTATTCCTAATGTAAGTACCAAAAAAAATCAGCGATTAATGTAAGGAAAGTTTATCTTTTTATAGTGAGTATACCACCTACTTGTATGGAAAGAACGTGCCCTAGCTTTCCAGCTTTAATATCAATTTAAATCTGTTCTTGCACAGTTGAGTTTGTATTCCACTGATAGTAGTATAATCAGTATTGATTATTTCATGCTCACTATACAGTCTGTATAGAAAAATTATAAATTCATTCTCATTTGTGTTGGAAAGAATTTAAAATTTTTAAATTAAACTGTTAAATAGTTGAAATTTTCGCAACATTAATTTTTGCATTGTTTACCAAAGTTTAATTTACTTGTGTTGTAATTTGTTAAAGGTTCGAGCATTGACTAGTCGGGAAGTCCAGTATCCTCGTTTATCACAACAAATAGCTGAGCATGTTGCTACGTTTCATAAGCTAAAACTTCCTCTCTCAAAGGAAGGAACTTGGTTTTTGGATTCACTTCAAATGTGAGTTTGACTTTTTGAATCTTTTGCACCAATCTGAATTAGTTTTGAAGTAAACCCACTTTCTGTTACAACTTTTTTTAAAATATATTCAAGACTTCATATTGTTCGAAATGACCTCACCATGTCCTTATATTATTATTTTATCACAGTGTACAGTATATAATACCGTCGATTGTACATAGTCTATTTTTTTTTGATAGATTTGTGAAGGAAATTAAAGGTCTTAAATTTTCCAATGTTGATAAATTAAAGATCTTGGATGAAATTTTTCATAAATTTGATATTGATGAAATTCTCAAATTTATCAGGTATGGAAAATAGTCAGCTACTCAAAAAGAGAACGGTCATGGGGACTAGGGAGACCGGTCACGTGTGGAGGGGAGGAGCTTGTTGGGAAACTATTGTGTCTACAGGTGGGGTATTTAAATGATTTTGTGATTATAATTGATATCATACATTGTGACTGACTGAGCGTACGTACAATGTAGGATTAGCTAGAAAAGTAGATGATACTGATGGGTTTCCCTGTTTAAAGTTGTCTTAGTCTTTGATTTTCTGATATTTTGAAAATAAATTTATGATTGGCGCTGATTGGTTGAATGCTCGCAAACCCCGTGTATCAGAAACTCTTTTTCAGTCTCGCAAAAGTATCGCAGATTGCGTGGTTTGCGTGGACACGGAAAATTTAAACAATATGTCGTTAAATTTGTCTTTTTAATGTTGCTTTTAATTTATGAATGGAATACATACTTGTGAAAGTTTTGGAGCAACTCGAAATTCATTGAAAGTACTCAATTCGTGCTCGTGCTTGCCACGCAATTTATTTTTTCCTCCAAACTTTAGAAACACAGAAAACTTTTTTTATTACTTACATGATAAATGAATGCTTATTTTTATACATATGCATTAGGTTGTCGTTGTCTGTTTAAGCTACTACTACTGCTAGCCAGTAGTCTGACAGTGATGTTAAAAAATGTATGCTTCATGCCAGATGAAGATCAAATATCAACGTCATGATAGAATAATAATGGCTTCTTATTTTTCTGCGTTTTTTTTTATTATGCTGCCTTTGGACTACGTAGCCTTTACTTAAGAATTTTTAAAAAGAAGAACATTATATTGAAGCAATTGTATGACGTATTTACTTATTTGGACACACAGTCAATCAACCACAGTACTAAATGAATAAAAACAATAAATTTTTGAGTACTTTAAATTCACATAATCACAAATCATTAATTTATTTAATGATATAATATGAGACATTAACTGCTGAAATGCTATGCACAAACCATGTACAAAGTTAATTAAACTGGAAATACTTATGTGCCAAAAAGATGTTTTAGGATGAATGAATTTAAGTGTTGCTTACATTATTGTTATTTTGTTGTTGATGTGTTAGGCACGTGGTTGAAAACAGCCAATCACCAGTTTTCTTCTGCCATAATGACGTACAACCAGGTAAAGATTTCCAACTAGGTTATTGTGAATATTATGGGTTTTTAATAAAGGTTAAATATAATTTAAATACCTACAGGAAACTTGTTGGTGAAAGCAAATGAAGATCTCGATGAGGCAAAAATTCGTGTGATTGATTTCGAATATTCTTGTTATAACTACAGGTGAAAAAAAAGAGAGAAGGATGATTTTCGTTTAAACCGCAAATGAGGAAGGAAGAAAGGAGACATTTTGTTCTATATCTGGAATATTATTTCATCTTTGCGCTGCGTAGAGTTGTCAAATATTATGATAGCAAGGGTTTTGTTTGTTCATTTAAGCCCGCCGCACACTGGTAAACTTGCCGCGCGTACTTGTTATTCGGGACAAGTGTGATCGACAAAATTAAACAAACGCGCATTTGATATTTGACTCATCTGTCATGAATGACAAATGTTGTTCAAAACTTCTGCGCACACTAGGAAATTTTGTCGATCACACTTGTCACGAATAACGAGAACGCGCGGCAAGTTCACCAGTGTGCGGCGGGCTTTAAAGCAGTCATCAATTGAGCAAGGGGGGAAGAGCTGGCAACAAAATAACCATATTGTACCCATAATGCTTTTCAACCGGTTGCTTATCTTTCTTCTTGAACATTTTAAATTATTTATTTCATCAAAACTGTTCAATTTTTCTTATTTTAAACATCGTTTACCTTGTCAAACTTTTTTATAATATTTGTTATTTTTTGATTAAGAGGATACGATATTGGTAATCATTTCAGTGAATGGATATTTGATTATAATCATCCACATTATCCCTTTTTTACCGGAGACGTCACCAAATATCCTTCTTATGATCAAAAGGTAATTCACTAATATATGTAATAATTTCAGAAAAGATAAATACAATTTTATGGTTAAAAATAACCCCCGAACTATAGTTCATATGAAAAGGATGATCTGCTGTTTACAATGTGGCTATCTGTTATTGCTTGATTTGAATTACAACATTTATAGCTACCATGTGTTAATGATGTGATGATTGTGTTTTTCCTTGCGGTATAACTATTTATTCTCAGTACTTTATTTCTGTTTTTCTCGTGTTTTCTTTTTGCTTTTGATTTCTTTGCTTATTTTGCTTTCTCCTCTCGGTGTTTTGCCGTAGAGGTATTTCCCTCGGTGTTTTGCCGTGCAGGTTTCCCCCTGGTGTTTGCCGTAGAGGTTTTTTGTTGTCTGTGTTTTGCCGTGGAGGTTTTTTGTCGTCGGTGTTTTGCCGTAGAGGTATTTCCATTGAGTTCTATGAGACCTGGATGGAACACGTTAACAAAATTACTATAAATTATTAGCGCGCGGCCCGTGGTCAAAAACATGGCGGATTTTGGTTGTCAAAGTCAGCGGAAAGGCGCGGGCTCATGAAATAAAAATTTCGTGAAAAATTCTTATTCTAAACTCTTCGAAATTTCAGGTATTTTTCGTCCGTGCGTATTTACAAGCTTACAATGAAACGACTGACGTCACGTTAGACGAGATTGAAAAAGTTATCGACGAAGCTGATAGGTAAATATTTTAACAATCGTCCTCTTATATTAATATAGCGCAAGATAAATTTTGGAAATTCTTAGATTTCTATGAGTACGTATGTCTTGACTGATTGACTGACGTAGTTCTCGTTTATTTAAGGTTTAGTTTTTGGAATACGTCAGTTTAGGGTTTAATGACGCCATTTAATTTAGGTCGGTTTTATGTATACCTTTATAGGCTTTTATTACACAGCCTATTCAAGTAACTTTTTACCTTTTGTACTCAAGTGCTTACATATTGGCGTCGGTTTTGTTTTTCTGCGAATAAATGTTAATTTTACGTATGTTTTAAAAATATTTATGAAATAACATCAGCTTTGTTTTCCTTTTTCTATAGATTGTCTCTTCTTTCTCATTTCTTTTGGGCGATGTTTTCAATTCTTCAAAGTTATAAATCCTCGATCAATTTTGGTTATCTCGTAAGTAGATGAATTGTTCAATAGTGTTGTTTACCGTTAGATTTACATCACGTGACTGAATTGCCTTTTTGCTGTTGTATTGTCGTACCGTGGTAATGTATCCTAAACACCATTTGCTATTTTTAAAATACCATATCTTATAAGGAACATTCTACATCGAACAATGTTGAAATGCGAACCACCACTTCATCATCTTTTACAAATAATTTGCGTTACTTCACAAACATTTGTGTAAATGCATGGTCTTTTGCACTACGTTCTCTCGATGTGGATTTATTCAGAACAGAGGTTACCATTCAAAATCTCTCATACGTTGTGCATCTCATTGTCTTACTAATTTGTACATAATGAGCACCTTCTACTGCGGACAAACGTTAAAGCAACGTAACACTTTGCACGGATTTTTTTTAAGAATCAAATCAATATAAAACAATTCCCAGCTGTATTATTAACCGAAGGATATCGCATTCAAAGTATTAATCTCACATACAACGTATTAATCTCACATAAAACGTAATAATCTCACATACAACGTATTAGTCTCACATACAACGTATTAATCTCACATACAACGTATTAATCTCACATACAACGTATTAGTCTCACAAACAACGTATTTAAAAACGTCAGAAAATATCTAGAGAAATGCGAACCTCAACTTAAATAGAAAATTTTACGCAAATATTACGTTAACTGCAAGATGGTAGTTTAAACAGTTCTTAAAAAGAACTGTGAGGTACAAGCCTTTTATCACCATTGCCCAGTGTTATTTGCACACGCCCCATGTGGAAATCAACTTGTATGTTGACAATGGTAATCGTGTTAAAATAAAATTATCTATCTAAACAAAACATGTTTTGCGAAATATATATTCTGTTTCTTCTATGAAATAAAAATAATGAAAACGAATGAATTCAAAAATTTTATTAAAACCTAAACAGACAAACAGAGTTATTTGCATGCAGTTTAACTGGTGCATTATTGCACGTTGAATGGGCCTCTAACATGTACACAAACTTGTTTACATTTTGCAGTAAATATTTTCTCAATTAATCCTTAGTAAATTTTATTTTAATAAGATTGCCTTTTCAGTATAATGGGATGATGTTATGGTCCTCCTGAAGGCTAAAGTTGAGCTGTAGTTAATATGACTTCATCTGCTTGATTACTTTCTTTTTCAGGAATACGCCCTTTTCGAATGGAATGCTTAAATCATTTCAGGCATTTTTCCGAGGAGAAACCTGGAGACAAGTTGCGTCATGATAATGGTAAAATCCATTGTGATGTTTAGGGTGAAGTACATTTTTTGGTGATTAGAAAGAATGTCATTCAGATGTAGCATGTATGTAAATTATCTCCACCAACACAATTGCTTGTTTGCGTCTTCATTCAAAGTCTTCTTGCATAACGGGGTTTCTTTTGATTTTCTAATTACTAACAGTAATGGGCTTAAATGTAAGGTGTGTATAACTGCGTTCACTTGTGTGTGAATTTCTACTCAAATTTTCCAATGAATTATCTAGTGGTTTAACTCTATCTAAACAACAAGGAGTTAAACACACTGTGTTGTCAATAGGTTATGTGCAACCATCCTCTTTGGCGGGAACAAGATTGCTTCATGACAAACCAGATAATATATCAGATAGTCGCATGAAATGCATGACAAATCCAAGATGGCGTGAGAACGAGGCAAAAAACATTAAAATTTTTTGCAATTAACTTTCAGCGCAAACGTCAAAGAAATGAAAGAAAAGACGTCACTGCAAAACTATAGCATTAAATCTGCCATCATTTGGGAAAGGAAATTATTATTTCACCACAGCATTTTTCAACAATTTTTTCCACGCTGTTTTAAAAGAATGATGATTGTAAAGGTTCTATTGAAAGAGTTATTATCAAATGTCAATATTATGCAAAGTTTCATAAGATATATTCATGAAAGTTAAGAAACACAATATTTAAAAATTCTTTATGGTTTTCATTTTCATCTCAGTAAACTTTAAGGATTTTTTGTTTTTTTTCCAATAATACCAACTCACACTTCTCCCACCGTCGAATGCTGTACTATAGTAGTGCCCATTCAGATTGGAAGAATGACAATTATTATACCACCAAGCACCTTTCAGGACAGTGGCGCAGTTTCTTCCACTTTTGTCATTATCTGAATCTTTTGTTGAAAACGCCATGCCATTATGAATACGTAATGAATCTCCAGCAGTTCCTAAAAAAAGTAATTTTGCTCAGAAAAATTTTACGTCATTTAGCTGATGTTATTACAATTCTCCTTAAGAATTGCGGAAGTCCCAACCAAATCATGCACAATTATGTTGACTGGACAATATCGCTGGTATTATAGTTGTTGTTACTAATTTATTAAACCATTTATCCTTCTCGAAATCAAGTAAATCGCAAAAGTAAAAGTTGTCTACGAATTAGCTACATGTCACGAAGGCTTTTTAACTTTCTTTCACCCCACCTTCATTGCCCTGAAGTTTTTTCTCTACCCAGTCTATTCACATTGATCTCAATTGTTACTTGGACTGATTCTTATTATATTATAGATTTTCAAAATTTGTTTGCTTTGGCCTGTTTCATACGTAGCGTTTTAAATAAGCCGAATGCATTTAAAACAACAGATAATTTGGAATTTTATCTCATTTTCTTTTGTCTTTAATGCGTTCGGTGCCAGAGCTAGAAAAAGGGGTCTGGGGCGAGCGCGGCGCCGCCATTTTCGTGACTACTTGCAAGTTAAACTTGTAATAAAACTGTGTGAAAATGGCTAAATGAGCAAAATAATAAAGAAATTCAGCCTAGTTTGATGGAAATTTTAAATATATCGGAAACCACAATCTAGCTTTTGGCGTTTTGTGAATAATTACTGCAAACCAAACTCAATTTCGTGGATTTGAGCTACATTCGCTGTTGACTAGTTCGTGCTTTTAAACTAATTGTGACCATTGAGTTCTATAAGACCTGGAGGAAATGTCAACCAAATTACTATAAATTATTAGCGCGCGGCCGTGTGGTCAATAACATGGCGGATTTTGGTTTCAAAGTCAGCGGAAAGACGCGGGCTCATAAAATAAAATTTTTTCGCCCACCCGGATTTGACAACCACAGTTGCGATTATATAAATTATCAATGCCAAGCAAAAACTTTAGAAATTTTATCTTTAAAACATGCTGCAAACTTGTTTGGTATACGGATGCTGAAGTAATGTCAAAGGAAACATTTCATGACACCGGTAAGCAACGTAAGATTGTTTACTATTTAAAGTGTTCTGTGTTTTGATTTAAGTCAATACTTGAAGTGTGATGGTATATATTTTGTGAATATTTTTACTCCTAGGTTATAATCTAAGTAATATTTATGCAGTCTTATTTGTTCTTTACTTAATCGCTTGCTAGACGAGGCAAAGCAACCAGTTCTTATCGCGATATGCATATCTTAAAACTCCTTGTTTCAACTGAGTTGAAATGGAGGATTTGTTCATGATGTTTTTCTGAAAATATGAAGCAAATATTAAGGAAAGAACTGTATTGAAATCAAATGCAGTGCAGGATTAATTAATGAACGATTTGGTACATGTCGTAAAAATACCTGTATTAAACAGCAAACCTGGACAATTTGACAGATTATGGAAAATCATGATGATAGTGTGTAAAGGTTTGCTTTTTGCTAAAAGTTTTATAAATGCCATCTGGTGTTTCTGTAAATGAATTGTTTGTTATGCAGGGTAGTAAATAGGTTAGTACATCAAAATGAAGATAAAAACTACTTTGTTCAATAATGTGCCAAATTTTGCGCCTACCTTGAAATATTTGCTCAAGAAAAGCTTATGATGACATGCATGAAACATTAAATTTAGTACTGCATCATCTGACAAATCCATACGTTATTCAGTTCCAGGTGATTAAAAATTCACATAAGATGCATTGGTTGCGTTGAAGTTGAATGTGGAAGAAGCAAAAATTGATGGCAAAGAACTTTTTATGTCTTTTGAAGAATTAGGATATCATTTAAAAGAATAAGAGTAGCAATCCAGTAAAAGAAGCGACATCTGTCTTCAACATGAGACTTTTCCAATTATGTATAGTTACTTTGTACAAAATCCTATATTAGAAAAACTTGATTTTTAAGTCATTCACTGATATTTTTACCAAAAGACAAAAAGAAAAATTCAAAGGCATAATGTAAAATTCAATAGTTTTCAAGTTGTTTGAACCTAAAAAAATTAGTATAGGTAACTGTAATTTGTAAGGACACAAGAGAAAAATTGTGCAAGAAGGTTAGCATTTTTGAGAGTAAATAAGTTCTTCTTGACATACATAACACAAGGCCATAATATTATAAATAATGACTGTACAATAACAATTATACAACATGCTAAATATCTTTACCTACATTATAATTATTTAAACAGGTTTGCCTTCATGCAGCAATAAGAAAAGTGTTATGTCAGAGAAACCAATGCACTTTAATTTTAAGAAATAGTACTTTCAATGGTAAATTAATGTAGTTCTGTTCAGTAGTAGATCCATGGTTGTCAATGACAATCCAGTTTCTAATATCTTAGCTCAAAACAGAACCAGCAACATGATTATAGACTTTCTGAATTTTGTTCTTTTGCTCTCCTAGTTCAAGATATTTTTCTCATAAGGTCTTAGTAGATTTATCAGAATATCATAATACTTTATAAGACACCCAGAATCAATCTTACCAAAAAAACTCAAAAAAATTACATACCTACTTACAATATATTTCCAGTCGATTAAATCGTAGGGGTAAGTTAACTTTTTCTAACTCCTTTTTGGACATTCTAACTAAGATTTACCCATCTATTTAAGAAAGACAGTTGCACCAAGCTGTTCACAAACAGTCAAAAACACAAGTATTGCGCATGGTATTATGCATCAAAGCTTAACGACACATTGACAGTGTTAAGAATGCCGTTTGATACTTATTTCTAATATAGCTAAACATTATTTGACAAAATGTACGTTATTTTCCAGTAGATTTACCTCATTTAAATGTGTATGTCTATTTCACAAAAACTTGAAGCATTATTTTCAACATTTTATGCTTACGGTATTGCGGTTGTTTTCGCTGGTTGTCATTAATATAAGCAGAAATAGAAATCCAGATTCGGGAGGGAGCGAATGTTAAAAAAGTAAAAATTGAGCTGTTATATTGTATTTTGACTAATATATGTATTTTGACTTAAACTGTGCCTACCATTGAATAGGTGTTATCCATAGTTGTACAAAGTTTTGTTTTGAAGCACTGTAGTAATGAAATTTTGCTTAGCTAGTACATATTTTGCAATGTAGTCCAGGCATAAAAATTTAATGCAGACAGATTACAAAGGTTTTTTGCTGGAGAATTATGAATATAAAATATTTGTTAGATGCAGTAGCTCTTATATTCTATTAATTTAATGTGAAGTTGTTGATTTCTTTATTGCTTGTGAAACTGTGATTATAGTTAAAGTTTAACTCCAATGCAAAACGGTATAGGCTTCTATTTGGTGAAGCATTTGTTGAAAAGGAAATTATGTTTGTGTATTATAAAACAATTCTGCTGTTGAAGAACAGTCTTGTTTGCTACAAATGTTACTGTTTGCACAGACTTTGACATTGTATATGAGTCTAATCTAATTTTTAATCTAGCTTAAAAAATTAATAAGTTGAGTAATGACAAAACTTCTGCATGTTTTTCCAAATTATAAAGACCAAAGACCACACCAAATCATTCATTATATAAAGACCAGAAAAAATCATTGATAACCAAATCGAACATGCTCTGGTTTAAAGTACAGTCAGAATATATCTTTTATTACCAGTAATGTATTTTACCCAGCTGTTTCAGTAAATATTTTATTTATGATTACTGATACTATACTTTCAAAGGATTTCCTAAAGATGCAAAATACAATATTCAGAAAAAATCATTGATAACCAAATCGAACATGCTCTGGTTTAAAGTACAGTCAGAATATATATTTTATTACCAGTAATGTATTTTACCCAGCTGTTTCAGTAAATATTTTATTTATGATTACTGATACTATACTTTCAAAGGATTTCCTAAAGATGCAAAATACAATATTCGAAAGTATATTATTTTAGCATATTGGATCAGCAATTATTATCTCTTGAAGTGGTTAAGAACTTGTAAATTAGAGTCATTTCTGAACATAATGATAAGTCATAATCTTTCTATAAAGCACAGGCTCTGTATGTTGGAAAACTATTGAATCGTTAGCATTAGGACAAATATTTCCAATGATTTTTTACTCGAAAACAATCTTCGTAAAGAAACCTTTAGGTCAAGGTCAGTTAGACACAATGGCCACTACGCACAATCCAATCTATCGTAAAGCCATTTCTTTCTTTTTTCCCGATTCCATGAATCTGGCGATATGGAGTTACATGTTTTAGCTATCAAATAATCAATTACTGTAACCATACTTCCAAAAAATCAAAATATTTTCTCAAAATACAAAGAAACTTGTAATAATCGCTATATAAACACTAGTTGAAATTTCAAAATTAGGAACGAAAATGCGGAAATTAATCATGTGATCGATATTGTCCAGTCAACGTTTGCAAACCAGAGAACAATACATGTCCCAACTTTTACAAATAGAGGGCTCTGTTCGGTGCATGTAAAGTTTGACTTATGAAACCGACCTTACTTGATGGCGTACCTGGAAACTTTCCGACGCTCAATTGATATATTTGTGTTTCATGCTTATAAATGTGAATTGTCCGTGTAAACTTAAATAAATTTTTGTTATGTTTAGGTTGTTGCTAAGTTCATAAAAAACTTTTACATGCAAGAACAAGTTATAATGTATACATCATTTAGGCATTGAAACTTGCATTTACAATTATTTACTAGAGCTTACTTCAATGCTTGCATTTTATAAAAAAGATTTCAGTCAATGAACATTAGACAATGGTATTCACAGTATAGATTCTTTCTTATGTACCAAATAATTTAGTCGTGTTTATTAACTACATGCTGTTCAGGTGCTAGGTTATCTTTACGTACTTTACAAAGCTGCAGTTGAATTTGCATTTAATGTTGATGATAAGTTAATCACAATTATTACATGTTACAATCAATCTTTGCAACAGAATCGTTCGCAAATTGGAACGACTTTTTAGTTTACATTTGTTTGTTGTATTTTTTCGGTAAGTTTTTAAGCTCAAAATTAATTATAGTTTTATTGATAAACAAGGCTTTAGTTTGAAACCAACCGTTACTATCCGTTTTTTTCAAAACTTGCAGAATCCCCCATCGCAAACTGCAATCACTCAAATCATTCCAACATTTTGCATATGTCAAACTTACGCTTAGAAATTTTCCCGTTTATATATACGTATTGACTCACCAGAATATGCTCCACGACTTAGTTGATATTTTTTACTTTCATTCTTTACAACAAAATAATCATATTCAGCATATGCTTTGTTTCCTGACCAGTCTCCCAGGTCAACACGAAGTTTATTTCTCTTGGCTGATGTTAGTCGGTATATTTTATCCAATCCAAGCCAGAATTCAGAAGTAAGATTACCAAATCCTTGTTTATAGTCTTTCCAACCGCGATAGAAGTTTACACTTCCATCTTGACGACGTTGAAACACAGTCCAACCTCCACCAGATGACGTCATATCACAGAAGACACGGAATCTGCCCTGGCCATCTGGATCAATTACATAAACTCCGTTATTTTTTTCACCTTTTTTGTAAAGATCTGCACAGTTCTTTTCCTGAAAAAAAGTTTTATTAAAAAAGCTATTGCATTGTACGTCTTATGGGTTTGAGGATACATTTGAATCTTGGTTGAGCCCAGATTAGCTAATGTCGTGTGAATTAGGCTCAAGTTTGTATCAACGTATAGTTAGTTGTTTTTACTTGTAACGATTGATGAATTCATGTATGCATTGTTAGATGTAGAAATTCAACATCAAACTTAGCCGGGAGATAGATTCCGTAACACAAACATAAAGATGAGAAATTAAGAATAATATACGTTTTTCACCTGCAGTTAACAAAAAAATTCTTGGGCTGCACTACATAAAGACGCTTTCTATAAATAAACTCAAATGAGCCCAAACCTTTAGGCGTATAGTTTTATAGTATTGCCAATTATATGTCATTTCAAAAGTGTAAACTTATCCTTGCAAAACTGCATGATTTTTATTAAGCGTGAGTGGTGGCAGATAAAATTTCTGATTAACAAAACTAATAAACTTTATAACTATATATCTGTCGGATGAATTACCTTTACAAGCTTTCACCTACCAGAGTTTTTACACAAGTTTTGGCATTGAACGCAAGCAATATACGAAAATGAGTCGAAGAAATTAAAGACACAAGAGAAGTAAGTTTTATTATTTAGATGTGATGACACAATTTCAAAGAAATTATTTTACTGGCAAATCAAGCTAAAGACCAATCAAGCTAGATAGAAAGATTTGTTTCAAGTCATGTAATAAGCCAACCAACCTTGTCTGCTCGGTCATTACCGTTAAATATTGGATTTTAGTCTTTGAGTAGATAACCTCGCCGTATGTTCTCTGTATATAGCTAAAAAGCCCTCGGTCGATTTTATCTCGGTGAAGACCTCGAGCTTTGTTAAAGGTTCAACGAAAAATATGTTTCCCTCGCGTTAAGTTAATAAACACAAAAATGGTTTTTAAAACATGCGCGTTTTAAACATACGAGTTTTTATATCCTTAAATTCATATACGTTATTATTATCTTTGTTATATTGTAACATACCGTTGTTTTTTGTCTTTATAAAAACACTTTGTGAACTTTGACAAGCATTATTTGATGCATTGCAGAAAGCAACTAAAAGAAAAATCACAAAAACACGCATCAACATCTTGCACAAAAGAAAGAAACACTTTATGTTTGAAAAACGTTTTTGGCAACAATTATATAGTCACCATCATGAAGAATAAATTATATTTTGCACATGCAGCTGTGTTCAATTTACCTAAATTACATAGAAAAGCACTTTTCCGATATTTTGGGCATGTTTAAATGCCATAAAAGCCGATTTTTGTTTAACTCCTAGAAGCTTGTAGAAATATTTTCTTGCTTGATGATAATGGAAAGATTGGTTTATTGGTGAACAAACATTGTTCACATTAACTATCTCTTTTGTGATACCTAACACATTAAGACAAAACTCATATATAAATCATAAAGTACTAGAATATGTCTTCCTATAACACATATCATAATAATAATTAATAGTTAATAATTAACAAAAGTCCACCTTGTTTGTATTAATTTGATTCGCAGCTAAAAACCTTTGCTAGCTAAAACCTTTGCTAGCTAAAAACGTAGCTTGTACACACGTCCTGTATTGTTTTGTGGTTTGAAGTATAATTTCCTAAAGTTCCATAATGAGTTCTTTAATTACGATATCAATCTATAGTGTTTGCGTTATTACCCGAGAAATATTTTTATTGTCAAGTGGATGAAAATTGAAGCTTTTGGGTACAATTATTGACGTGTCGTTTTTATTATTTATGTCACTATGCAATAATGATAAGTACTCAGTTTATAAATAACGTCAGTCACTCAAACAACGAACGGTCACGGGGACTAGGGAGAAACGGCAAGGTCACATGGGGGAGACCTTTTTGGGAAACTAGTGTGTCTACAGGTGAGGTATTAACATGATTTTGTGATTATAGTTGATATCATACATTATGACTGACTGAGCGTACGTACGATGTAGGATTAGCTAGAAAAGTAGATGATACTGACGGTTTTCCCTGTTTAAAGTTGTCTTCATCTTTGATTTTCTGGTAGGTTGAAAATAAATTTACAAAATATTTTTGAAGACGCGGGCGCTGATTGGTTGAATGCCCGAAAACTCCGTGTTTCAGAAACTCTATTACAGTCTCGTAAAAGTATCGCAGATTGCATAGTGTGTGCGGAAACTTTATAAGAAAATTTCTAAAAGAACATGTCAATAAATTTGTCTTTTTAATATTGCTTTAATAGGCTATTTTATGAATGTAATAAAAAACATATTTACTTGTTTCCATTGAGTTATAGAAATACGTACTTGTGAAAGTTTCTGAGCAACTCAAAATTGCTCAGAAGCACTCGCCGTCGCAATTCGTGCAAGTTGACAGGCAACTTCTTATTTCTCTCAAACTTTCTCGCGTGTAGAAACACGGAAAATATTTTCTATTTCTTACATGATAAATGAATGCTTATTTTTATACGTAGCTACATACGTATGCATTACGTTGTCCTTCTCTGTTTAAGCTACTACTACTAGTCATAGTCTTACAATGATGTTAAAAAATGCATGCTCCTTGTCTGATAATGTCGTGAATGTTAGCACATTCCAGTAAAAAGAACTGAGATCAGGAACTTGTTATGTTAAGTTAATAAAAGCTAAGATCATTAAACTAAAAACAGATGGAACGCTACCTTAAGAAAATAATTGAAGCCAAATCTTACACCAGATACGCGTGTGTAGTGTTTCGAGATTTTCTCGCGGAGTGAAAATTGATTGACTACACACGCGTGTCTGGATGTAATCTCGCGTGTCTGGGTGTAAAATTTGGCTTCAAAAAATTATTAGGCTTTTCTATTACTGGTAGCGTTCCATGTATTTTAGTTCAGTGGCTCAGATCGACTTCCACATTTTCACAAGCAAAAGAAAACCCAGCTGTACACCAAGTTGCGTACGCATTTTTTATTGTAGTTGTTTTATAAATGATCGATAAAAAACATTTCTCTTTGTGTTCAGTAAAATATGTTCAAAGGAAATACTATTAAAACTAAAACAGGCAAACCAAGTTATTTGCGTGCAATTTAATTCATGTATTGTAGGACGTCAGGGACGCCGGAACGTCTTTAATTGAAGGGGGGAAGAATATTCATATATTCGTAGTCACATCTCCTTAAAAAACAATTCATTTCAAAAAAAAGTAATCAGCTAAAACACACATATATGAATATTTTCCCCCCTCCCTATTATCGACGTTCCGGCGTCCATGAAGAACGTTGAATTGCTCCACTAGCATGTACACAAACGTGTTAACATTTTTGCAGTAATTATTTTCTCAATTACTCCTTTGTAAGTTTTATTTTGATAAGATTGCCTTTTCAGTATAATTAGATGATGTTATGGTCCTCCTGAAGGCTAACGTTGAGGTGTAGTTAATATGACTTTATCAGCTTGATTACTGCTCTTTTTCTTTCAGGAATACGCCTTTTGTCGACTGGAATGCTTTAATCATTTCAATAATTTTTCCGAGGAGAAACCTGGAGACAATTGCGTCATGATAATGGTAAAATCCATTGTGATGTTTAGTGTCAATTTTGATACCATCACAAGTCGTTGATGATCGCGAAATTCGATATTTTAGTGATAAAAGAGAGTACTATACAGATGTAGCATGTATGTAAATTATCTCCAGAAACACTAAGGTTTGTTTGCATTTTCATTCAAAGTCTTTTTGAATAACGGGGTTTCTTTTGAATTTACAATTACTAGCAGTAATAGGCTTAAATGTTATGTAAAAATGAATGTGTCTTTGACAGCGTATTTTTTGTTCATTCTCAAGGCGGGGTGATCTGCATTTTAAAAACTGCAATGATTTCTTTTGGCTATTGTGTTATTGTTTATAGCAGTAATTTAGAGTTTCATATCCACAAAATTGGATTTACTTTTGGTTTCCAATTTGATTTTAAAGAAAAATATTATTAACATATGACAGCATTTTGCATTTATAATTTATGAGTTTGATCATTTGGCTAGAAACTTTAAAACTTACTACGCAAGCGTGAGCATAAATTTCACGCTGTGTCTACACAGACTGTTCACACTTTGCTTTTATTTTATGTGTGGCGACAATTTGGAAATTCCTTCTGAATATATACAAGTATCTCCACACCATTTCCGCCAATGTCAATCTATTTGGTATTTATCCCTTGTCACTTCTATTGCTTTACTTGCTATTACGTTACTTTCCGGTTGAAAACTCTCACAGACTGTGCTCACTACTGTCTTGTTGTAATTCCAAATGCAGTTTTCTGACTATAGTAAAGTTAATGTAAACCATTAAAACTTTCTCAAAGTTGTGTTTGTATGTTTTAACTACAGTTTTATGACCTTTAAATAAGGATATAACATTTATATTCCTTGATTTGGATTCCGAAATGACCAAAATATATTTTTCTATATAAATATGCTAATTGGCGAATATAACAATCACTCCAAAGATATAAAATTGTGCAAAACTGTATTAATTTGTGTGTGAATTTCTACATAAATTCTCAAATTGAGAATAACTGTAATGGTGTAACTCTAAAAACTGAACAACAAATATTTAGATATATTGTGTTGTCTGTAGGTGCTGTGCAAACATTCTCTTGGATGGGAACAATATTATTGCTTCACAAACCAGATAATGTATCAGATAGTCGCATGACATGCATGATAAATCCAAGATTGCGTGAGAACAAAGCAAAAAACATCAAAATTTTTTGCAATTTACTTTCACCACAAACGTCAAAGAAATGAGAGAGAAGACGTCACAGTAGAACTATATCAATAAATCTGCCTTCATTTGGAAAAATAATAGAAATTTGTTTTTTCACCATCGATTTGGGCGCTGTGCTGTTACGCCGTTTGCTTTTTCTTGATACATCGCAGCGGTCAGAGTTTTTTGCGAGACAAGTTGCATCAAGTCTTACACAAAGTATACGGCAATTTGCTTTTTGTCGGTCAATTTCATTATTAATAATGTTTATCAAAAAAAACGTCTTCTTTTATAAATACTCAAGACAGAGGTAAGGAAATGTACTTTCTCATAAAGTAAATATTAAATAGTTATTACCAATGCTGGATCATTCCAGTTACTACTGCTTGATGTAACTAAACCTGCAAGATATTACACAAATTGTCAGATTTCTTAACGAGCTTCGTTGACTTAAATAAATTACTATGAATGAAATGGAATATACAAATTTGCTCATATGATAGATTTTCAGCTAGAAATTCACACCGTCAAAAATGAATTTATATGTTTTATAGTAAAAGCTATCTTTTATAAGTATAATGTTCACTTCATTTGCACGTAGACAATGGCAAGAAAAGAATCTTCATAAAAAGGACTATAAGTATCACGGACTAGAATTGAATTTAACATATTGATATTTTTTCAAACCAAAAACTGCTACAAAATCATTCCGACACAAATCATTTGATATCCCAAATTATTCTTAATTTTAGTCTTTCCTATGCAAAAGCACATCACGCAAGGCCAAAATATTACCATTAAGTTTATTTTGTGATTATTCTAAAAGCGCATCTAGTCGAAGAAATAATGCGCAGCTTCTCAACATAGGCAATGCAACATCATTAACGTGTATATTTGTAGTTGCGTATATATGCCTTTCCAAACAAACTTACGTATGAAAAATTTTAGTACCTTCTAAAAAATATTTGTATGTTAATACTTCAACCTAGAAATAGGTTGAGGTCACAGATTTGGATACGACATTTTAGTGCGCACAATTCTGAGAGTACAGGGGTAGCCTGCCCTTCCAAGTAAAAAGTAGGTAGAAATACTCACTCACCTTTTCAAATGTAATTCTTGTCTCATCAGCTGCCTTTTGTATTGTTTTATGTTTCTCCTTTGAGGTTGTATTCATTCCCTGATCGTCATAAGATTTCAAGATAGCTTTTTGCAAGTCAGTTAATACTTCATACTGTTTTCCAGTTGCCGCCATGTTCATAAGGTACACGTGTGTCGTGTGCATGTCGTGTGTTGATGATATATAGATTGGTGCATATATAAATCAAATATGGCGTCAAGAAGAACGCTTAGAGGATCTCCTACATCACACACATGCGACGTTCTCAATTAGAGAAGTCTTGCTTCAGACGATTGAGAACATGCGACACGGGTGATGATTTGAATTTTTTTCAAAATCGGCTTTTCATGACAAAATGTTATTTGTAAATAGACGTCTTACCTACAGATATGTAGAATTATTTGCAGGTAGTTGACCAATCAAAGTTACATTGTTTACATAGTGAATAATGATGTAAGATAATTGCATGAAATGCATGATACATCAAGATTGCGTGAAACGGGCGAAAAGATAGAATTAGCTACTTCGTAACGATCGTTTTGCACCGGTTTCCATTAAAAATGCAAGCGCGTAAAGGTGTTTCCGGTCGTTTCTGTTGCAAGGATAGAACTCTAGTCTATCTCAAACGATCGATACGCAAGGATCGTTTCTAACGTAAGGATCGCTTTTGTCGTTTGAGTTGAGCGTTTCCATATGATCGTCTCTGTCGCTTCTACAAATTGCAAGCGACAAAGACGATCCTACGACAGGAACGATCATATGGAAACCGGGCTTTAAAGAGCAACATCTCATTAAAAATGAGTGAAAAGACGTAACATTAGAATCATATAATTACCTAAATCAGCTCTAATTTTTAGGAAAATATTAGAAAAGTATTGTTTCACCAACGCATTTTTAACAATTTCATCAAGGTTGTTTTAAAAGACATAAAAGCTAAAATGTTTCTATTATATGTTGAAAGTTTCATTAGAAATAATGATCAAATTTATAACATCACAGTCTTTGGAAATTCTTTATGGTTTTATTTTCATCTCAGTAAACTTTAAGGATTGTGTTTTTTTCCAAGAATACCAAACCACACCACTCCAACTGCTGTATGGTCCACTATAGTAGTGCCCATTCAGGTTAGAAAAGTTATAACAATCGTTATACCACCAAGCACCTTTGCTGATTGTGGCACAGTTTCCTCGACGTTCCTTATCATTATCTGAATCTTTTGTTGTAAACGCCATGTCTTTATGATAAAGTAATGAATCTGTAGCATTTCCTAAGAAAAATAATACTTTTCAAAAATCACATCTAATGCAGTTATAGAATTCTTTTGAACTTCCATTAACACAAGTTTAATGTATATATCATTTAGGCATTGACACTTGCATTTACAATTGATTATTAGAGGCTTAGATATAAAAAGGACTTCAGTCAATCTTCATTTGACAATGGTTCTTTTGTCTTTAATGTGTTCGGTGCCAGAGCCCTCTATTTGTAAGAGCTAGGACAACGGGTCTGGGGTGAGCGCTGAGCCGCCATTTTCGTGACTACTTGCAAGTTAAACTTGAAATAAAACTGTGTGAAATTGGTTAATGAGCAAAAGAATAATAAAATTCCGCCTTGTTTATAGGAAATTTTAAACATATCGGAAACCACAATCAAGCTTTTCGCGTTTTTGTGAATAATTACTGCAAACCAAACTCAATTTCGCAGATTTTAGATACATTGACTAGTTTGTGCTTTTAAACTAATCGTGACCCACTGCTAGACGTTTTTACGTATGTGAACGTATATTCTCGCAGTTTTCTACTACAGCACCAAGATATTTGTTTTCATTGCTTATAATTTACCAGCGATAAAGAAAATACTCGACATTTTGGCTGCATATTCCTGTTCGGGAAAACACGTTACTACACATATCTCCAGATTTGAATCAATGCTTTTCAGGTATAAGGTATGTAAAATAAATCACTGCAGCTCATTTTTGGTTATATTTACATTTAGAAAACGTAGAGGCGACTCAACTGGTAAAAATATATTCTTTAGAAATTCACCACTAATAATCTTATTCTAAAACTAAAAAGTATTTTGAATTTACAATTGAGCTGCTATAATTTATTTTGACTTAAACTGTGCCTACCATTGAATCAGTGTTATCCAAGTTTTGTTTTGAAGCACTGTGGTCGTGAAATTTTGCTTAGGTAGTACATATTTTGCAATGTAGTCCAGGCATAAAAATTTAATGAAGATAGATTACAAAAAGTTTTTGCTGGAAAATTATGAATTTAAATTATTTGTTAGATGCAGTAGCTCTTATATTCTATTTATCTAATGTGAAGTTGTTGATTTCTTATTGATTGTGAAACTGAGATTATAGTTAAAGTTTAACTCTAATGCAAAACGGTATAGGCTTCTATTTGGTGAAGAATTTGTTGAAAAGGAAATTATGTTTGTGTATTATAAAACAATTCTGCTGTTGAAAAACAGTCTTGTTTGCCACAAATGTCACTGTTTGTACAGACTTTGACATTGTATATGAGTCTGATCCAAGTTTTAATCTATCTTAAAAAAATAATAAGTTCAGTAATGACAAAATCTCTGCATGTTTTCCAAATTATAAAGACCAAAGACCACACCAAATCATTGATTATGTAAAGACCAGAACAAATCATTGATAACCAAATTGAACATGCTCTGGTTTGAAGTACAGTCAGAATGTGTATTTCATTACCAGTAATGTATTTTACCCAGCTGTTTCAGTAAATATTTTATTTATGATTACTGATACTATACTTTCAAAGGATTTCCTAAAGATGCAAAATACAATATTCGAAAGTATATTATTTTAGCATATTGGATTAGCAATAATTATCTCTTGAAGTGGTTAAGAACTTGTAAATTAGAGTAATTTCCGAACATAATGATAAGTCATAATCTTTCTATAAAGAACAGGCTTTGTATGTAAGAAAACTATTGAATCGTTAGCATTAGGAGAAATATTTCCAATGATGTTTTACTCGAAAACAATCTTCGTAAATAAACCTTTAGATAAAGATCAGTTAGACACAATGGTCACTACGCACAATCCAATCTATCGTAAAGCCATTTCTTTCTTTTTTCTCGATCCATAATTATGGCGATATGCAGTTACATGTTTTAGCTACCAATTAATCAATTATTGTAACCATACCTCCAAAAAATCAAAATATTTTCTCTAAATACAAACAAACTTATAACAATCGCCATATAAACACTAGTTCAAATTTCAAAATTAGGAACGAAAATGGCGGAAATTAATCATGTGATCGATATTGTCCAGTCAACGTTCGCAAACGAGAGAACAATACATGTCCCAAATCTTACAAATAGAGGGCTCTGTTCGGTGTATGTAAAGTTTGACGTATGAAACAGACCTTACTTAATGGCGTACCTGGGTATTTTCCGAGGCTCAATTGTTATATTTGTGTTTCATGCTTTTAAATGTGAATTGTCCATGTAAACTTAAATAAATTTCTGTTATGTTTAGGTTGTTGCTAAATTCATAAAAAACTTTTACATGTAAGAACAAGTTATAATGTATATAACATTTAGGCATTGAAACTTGCATTTGCAATTATTTACTAGGGCTTACTTCAATGCTTGCATTTTATAAAAAAGATTTCAGTCACTGATCATTAGACAATGGTATTCACAGTAGAGATTTTTTCTTATGTACCAAATAATTTAGTTGTGTTTATTACCTACATGTCGCTCATGTGCTAGGTTATCGTTACGTAATTTACAAAGCTGCAGTTGAATTTGCATTTAATGTTGATGATAAGTTAATCACAATTATTACATGTCACAATCAATCTTTGCGACAGAATTGTTCGAAATTGGAACGACTTTTTACTTTACGTTTGTTTGTTGTATTTTTTCGGTAAGTTTTTAAGCTCAAAATTAATTATACTTTAATTGACAAACAAGGCTTTAGTTCGAAACCAACCGTTACTATCCGTTTTTTTCAAAACTTGGAGAATCCCCCGTTGCAAACTGTAATCACTCAAATCATTCAAAAATATTGCATATATCGAAATATTTTTCCCTCAAACGTTTATATTTACGTATTAACTTACCAGAATATTTACCAAGACTTAGTTGATATTTTTTACTTTCATTCTTTACAGAAAAATAATCATATTCAGCATATGCTTTGTTTCCTGACCAGTCTCCCAGGTCTACACGAAGTTTATTTCTCCTTGCTGATGTTAGTCGGTATATTTTATCCAATCCAAGCCAAAATTCAGAACTAAGATTACCAAAACCTTCTTTATAGTCATTCCACCCACGATAGAAATTAACACTTCCATCCTGGCGTCTTTGAAATACAGTCCAGCCACCACCATATGAAGTCATGTCACAGTAGACATTAAAAGATCCTTGACCATCAGGATCAATTTGATAAACTCCACTTTCGTTCTTGCCATTATTTTGTACATCAATGCAATCTTTGGCTATTTAAATTGAAAATGTTAAAAATTCAGTTTCTCAATGTTATGTTATGATAGGATAAACGACTGAATTTTGTGAAAAGTGTTTTAAGCGAATGAAATCATTACTAGGTATTATTATTATTTGTTAAAATTGCTTGTTTCATGTTTCACAGGCTGAAAACCTACAGAACACAAGCATTGCATGTAAGATATGGATATTATTGACTACTGTGAATTACATTTGAAGTGGGGATGCTGTTTTGCAATATACTCAATTTCAGAATATAAAGTCAATTTCATTGTAATGTGTGCTTACATGAAATTTTTATGTCTGAATAGAAAATTCCAGTCTAACTCTAATAGCGTTAAATTGAATAGTAAGAAAGTCATTTGAAATTTTATTAAACCCAGTAGAAATTTAATGCCATCTACTGAAAAACGTTATTACCCATTATTTACATACATTTTTTGACCTTATTTATTGTACCTCTTAAAAATATTGCTTATTTAGGTTTTTTAAGGAAGTGAATTCTTAATAGTAAAACCTAATTTTCTTACATCGAAAGTTAACAAGATATTTATGAATGAACATTATCAGTGCATACCATCCATACTAAGCGGCGGATGACTAATTGCGCAGCCTGTAAGCTTAGAAAAATTTGTGGGACTTTAAGTGATATAACTTTCTCCCAAAAATTTCAGTCTTTTGACGACGTTTCCGTTTCTTATGCTCCATTGCCTTTGCTTCAGTTTTGTTACTCATAGTGTAAATATTATAGAATAAATTTAAATTTCGAACGAGATAAACTCACTACTTTATCAGTTCTATACATAGAGCATTATAACAGTATATCGTACAGTTTCCAACAGGATATATTATTGAAATTTTGATCATTTATCTCATCTAGAATGGCAAAGAGTAAAAACTATGTTTAAAGAGAACAGGACTTTTGAAAACGCGGGAATGTAAGCTTCAGCCTACATAGCCTACTGAGTAATCGGACAACGGCCATATTTGTCTGTTCTTGGAATAAGTTTATAAAGCTACAATCCATTGGTTGAAGACATTTGATGTAATATTATTGAGGTGCACTCATTCTAGGAGGTCTGGAAGCAGAGGCCGCGTAACCGGGGGGGGGGCATTGGGGCAAGTGCCCCCCTTTTGCAACAGGGAAAAATGTGCCCTTTTACTGGAATGAAAGTGCCCTTTTTCATGGTATAGAAATGCCCTTGTTTTAGGCAAAATTGGACAGAAGAAGTTTTTTTCTTAGATACAAGTAGCCCCGAGAGTAGAACATAGTCTGTCGGCATCATGCGAAATCAGCTATAGCTTAGTTTTTGATCTTGATTACCCAGATAGATCAAAAATCGCGTTTGTCGATTGGGGTTGTCTTCGCAGACGTCCGCCCAGTAACTTAATTAACCAATGAGAAGTCGCAATTTATGATCCACATGAGACTATAAATTCTACGGCAACGCACTGCTCCCGTCGTATTGTCTTTCAGGCCATTGGTCCTACAAAACTGTTGACAATTCATAATCATAATAATTGAAAATTTTGCGGTTTAAATCACTTCTAATCAAAATCATCATGCCTAGAGCTGCTAGGCGAAAACGAGAAAAGGAAAAGAGCTTGTAGAAAGAGCTAAAAGGATGCGAAAACTGACGAGTTTTTAGTAGTGCTCCAGCAGAGAACGTTGTTGACCAAAACATCGACTCTAGGTCTAATTTGACACTGCCGTCAGCTACAGAAACTCCATCAACGTGTTTATCTCCTCATTCTCATTCCAAACCAAAATTCGGCGATTCTGACTCTACATCGTCTTCAGAGATACTAGTCGCGCCACCGACCGAGCCAGTTCACACACCTTCTCAAAACCTAACGTATGCGTCTTTGCCAAGTTCCACGACTACCGCCCTATTGGTAGGACCTATGCAGATTGAGTCAACGGAATGTTTGCTAGGACTCGATTGTAAGCGTTTGTGCTGTACAGGCCGACATCCTTACCATCCTACCCTAGAAGAAATAAAGCACACGTCTAGAAAGAACCAGTACAGGAGGATCGTCGAATGTACGAACTTGGCCGTCTTCTATATTTTTGAAATATACATGGGTCACATACTGCATGACAAAAGGCACCATTGCCTGTTACTTCTGTAAAAGAGCGATGCGTCAAGACCTTATTACTTTCAGTCATAATGGTGAAAAGGCTTTTCTCCTAGGAGAATTCATTGACTGGAGGAAGTGCGGAGAAAAACTTAAAAAACACTCTCAGTCTAAATTTCACGCAGAGGCGACTGAGAAAGTTTTATTATCTGATGATTCGAGAAGAGATGTTGGAGCGATATTGGTCAGGGAATTGAAGAAAACCCAGGAAACTCGAAGAAGAAATTTGCTAAAACAACTAAGTAATTGGTGCGTGCTTGGCTTCACTACAGGAGCGCTTCGATCAAAAAACATATTCTGTATTGATGAACATCGAAACCGTGCTCATTAATGCAGCAAACGGGCGTAAGTTTGAGTTGAATGATGAAGTTGAACACCTTTACGAAAATGACCTCGACTTTGACCAGCTGAAGGCGGAGTTAAAGCTTCTTGAAGGAGTTATCTCGCAGCGACTTCCAGAAGTAAAGAAGGTGACATCAATTGACACCATAACATCAATATTCTCAACCGAAGAAAATAACTCATCGCAGATTGTCATGGCAATGTCTAATGTTGTTCGACACTTGCAGATTTACCTTCTTGCTCCAATGAGTGCAGCCTCTTTAGAACGATCTTTTCATGCCAGTGGCTTGTCAAGACACATCTCAGGAGCACAATGACGGCAGCAGGCTACAATAATCTTATTGTTATGCATGTAAACAAGGCCAGAACTGACGAACTGGACTTACGTTTAATAGCTAAGAACTTTGTTCTGAAAACGAACGTAGGGTTAGATTTTTGGGAAATTTTAATGAGATCGCATTACTTAATAAAATTGTTCATGTAGTCATCTTAGTTCAATTTGTTAGCACGCACGCCGAGCAGTAGAGAATACGCATAGCATTCTAAGAATGTCTACCAATATTTTGCAGACTTTGAAACTTAATCATGATTCATGAAGCAATGCATATCTGTAATATACTAAAACAGTAAGCTGCAAACTCACATGCCCTTTCGGTCAGTGCCCCTTTTGAGATACTTCCGCAGCCCCTGTCTGGAAGCATGTCTGTCAAAATGCTTTTTAAAGTTTGTATTTACAGAATTCTTAGTTTAGGAAAGCCAACCACTAATAAGCTCAAGACTGTCCAATATGGTGTATCTAGGTTACCAGGGCCATTACTAGATTACTAACTTCAGGACGAGTGTTAAACTTAACCTTAACCCTTACCCTAACCCTACCCCTACCCCCTCCTTAATGTAGAGAAAGTCAAAATATGTTAATGTTAACATATGCTATTGTCATTTAGAGAACCATACACTTTCAATGTTGTGTGCTGAGGAAGTTTTAAGTGTATTGAAGCTTTTCATAAATTTATTACTGATTTCCTGCTTGACTGTATTGATAATAATGAACTTGTATGTGTGGCTGTGAGCCTCATTTATGTGGTTACATGTAAAATGTAGATGCAGCAAATTCCTTGCACAGAAGCAGCAGCACTGAGAACAGCTCAGGATTCTCAACAAAGAACAAAGTTTTAAAACTGCACAGAGATGCTCTTTATTCATGATCGGTGATAAAAAATCTTGATAAAGACAGTAATAAATCCATACCTCTCCTGCACGAGTTACATTCTCCAAAGTATCCTTCCATACACGTGCAGTTCAATGTTCCATTAATTTTACGATAGTATGTGTTGGGTCCACACAAAGGAAAGTGAAAAGTGCTTGTCGCTATATCGATCAATAAAATTAAAAATAAAATCAACCAGGGATTTTAAACGAAACATATTCTTCCTCAAAGAACACAATTTGTCACTCAGTATCCACGTTGACGTACCCATCAAGCAAGTTTGTTATGCAATGTTAGTAGTTTTGGTGTTCGCGCATTTCGTAAAAACAAAACAATTAAATAAATGTTGAAAATTTACAGAGTATGAAAAATTTACAGAGTATCAAATCTAGTTTAATCCAATAATGTAAAAGTTTAAACTCTGTTTTGTAATATACTGAAATTTTAAGAAATTTGATAACATTAAGCTCACTGCAGAACATGCTCAATTTGGACGTTTTTCAATCTATTTTCATGATTTTTCTTATTTTAAGACTGATTTCAAGCCCAAGTAATTGTTTAAATTATGTAAGAAACAATAAAGACTTAAATTTAACACCCAAGAAGTTTGATAAGAATAGACAAACGGCAAAAATGTCCAAATTAGACACTTTGCACTTTGAACTTAATGTTCATCAAATTTTTTATAATTTTGGAAGGAAGAACAACCGTTTACTAAGGCAATTTAACTTTGAACTTTTTAACGTCTTTCTATTTTATGAACATTAGCGTGGGAGTTTTTGCAAGTCTTAGATTATTATCTCAAATAAGTAAATATTTAACTACCGTTTGAGTCAGGAGTGATACTGTGCATAGCTACAGCCAAATCAAGATAAGCGTTGTTTACAGGAAGAAAATATTTACGTCTCGTACGTTTATCTGTTGTGTTATGGACACTAACGACACTTCGTCCAACACTAGTCATGATATAAATGAAATCCCCAAATACTGCCATGGGACCGCGTGAAGTTCCAAAATCAGTTACATTTTGGGAGTAGTAAACATAGGAAAAAATATTTCCGTTTGAGCTTCGCCAATAAATCTTCTCTTTAGCCATGTCAAGCGTTAGATCATGTGCTATTGACTGAAGTGAAACTGAAAGAATATGATGTTTATTTGCACTCACGCTCCATAACCATAAGAAAAGTTTTGTACTTTCTGCCAAGAATAGATACCTTAATAAAAATATTTGTTTTGTACATTAGTTTTCTCTATACGTACTGAAATACATAAACAATTGGCAGGCTAATATATGCAAGAAAGGAAAGATAGAATACTTTTTTAGTTTAGACAAAGATGTTGTCAAAGTATTCGGAACTACTTTCATATACAGACGGTTTAATGGAACATATTCATAAAATTTGATGATATAGCAACATAAAGCTATTGTAACTAACAGGAAAAGATCACCTTTATCATTTGAAATCTCTTTTAAAACCGAACTAAAATATATGAAGTAATTAAACATTGCATGAGGTTCAGAACATAATAATAAATGTAATATGTTATTTTATTCACATAACTTCTATAATGATTGGTATTGTTTGCGATTATTGTCGGAATGAGTAATGCTGTAGTCTGGAGTGGCTGTTGAATGAATTGTCTTGGTAATTGATAATGCTGAAAATTAGCTGATGCGTGGAATTTTTGTTCGAATTGAAAATTTGGTGTTGGTAAATGTTATGCACCATTTCATGTAGATATAAAATTAAGAAAGCTTTGTCATCTCAATTTTAAGCTTTCTTAATTTTTCAGTTTCATCTTGCATGAAAATTAGCAATTCCTTGGATGGATCATCATCCACAAATGTTTTTAAAAGAGCTATAGCTTCAAAAACATTGTCTTTTTTTGATACTTTTTTTCTGTTTGTTTGGACAAACGATTTTTTATAATTATCTTAACCTTCTCTTTTTAATTGTCAAATTTTTTCATTGTTTTTCTGAAAAATCAGAAGAAGATTGACACTGGAGCTAACGCTATTGGTATCATTTAAAAATGATGACTCTATCGCCATGTCATGTTCATGTTTTTAAGAATCTTTGGATTGGACAAGCTGCAAAAACTGCTTGAACACTATGGCCTTTATTTTATCGAAAATGTTTGATGCAACTGGTAGTTTTGATCATCATCGCAGCATATTTGCATTTCCCAATACATTTCTTAAATGTATTACGCATTTGAGTAACAGTAAAGTCCATGTGTTCTTGTCGTTCATTGCTAATTACCCCGAACTCTTTAAAAACTTTCTCGTATATATTACCGTTCTTTTGGCTTTTTGTGTTCGTGAAACTTAATTTTTTCTTGTAATATGATAACAATTAATGCCTAACATAAAGTTTTAATTAGAGCTATAGAAATAGACCAAAAGCTGTAAAATTGAATTTATACTGACATTTCGTCCTTACTCAAGACATATTCAGGCAAGTAATAATTTATAATGAGATTTTAAGACAAGATATTGTATTTACAAAAGGTGTTGAATTACGACTAAAGGAGGCGGTGTTAAATGGATTACATGATAAAGAAGTTGGGAAGTAAAATTTAGTGAAGTTAAGAGAGGTTAAGTGGAATGGAACCTCCTTGCACGAAGAGTGAAGGCTTGTATTTATTGATTAGAAGGCTCTCATGAATGGAGAGTTCATAGAAGAGGAAATTATTTTAAAGTCGTAAATTATTTATAACATATTCAGAAAGCTCTCGCTCCACAAGGCTCTTAAGCCAATTTCTTTTTAATCACATGATTATTATATTCAGATTCATCATCAGTGGAGCAGCTGCAGACCTAACGTTTGCCTAAGCTACACTAAGAAACACTGCATGAACTAAAGGTCGTGAAATGATTTTCCATTCAGGTGATTTGATTGGATGTGTGATTGAATTTATTAAAGGGAAGTGTGCAGCCACGTAATTTGCATCTCTCGACTTTTCAATATACTCTGCCATTCAATGCAAGTTAAAAGAAGGCTTGAAAAACAATAAACTTGATATATTTTATGTTTTTCTAAATTGCCACATTTTTGAAAACTAAAATCCATTTTTATATTTTTCATGTAACTACGTGGGAATGTGTGTAGTTCTTTTTATCTTCATTACAAAACGAAAAGTTGAAGTTTTTTACGTTCATCACATACGTGAATATTTTAAAACTTTATTGCCTTTCCGTATTGAGATTGTTGCACATCCCTTACACTGCCTCAAAAAAGTATACAAAAGAGCACAGTATAGCAACAAACAATGCTCCCAATCTGTTAATATTCCTATGTGTAGGGCATATCTTATTAAGCATATGATTACCATGGAGGCGTCAAGCAAATTGCATTTTCTGTCATAGAAAAGCGCTCTTAGGTGGCCAGCCTAAAGAATTAATGGAATTAAATGTACAACACTATTTGCACAGTGAAGTTGTACTACTTTTTTGTAGGTTGTGGAAAGCCAAGGTTCTGTGAGTATTTGACTAAAGTTTTATGTGCAAAGTAATTATTTAATATTTTATTTCAGTTTCTACCGCTCTGTTTTATTTCATTTAATGACTTCATTATATATAAACATTGATCCCTCCGTTGTTACCTTTTTTTTCAAAGCTCTTTGGTTGCTCAACCTAAATATCGCTGTCGATTTTTGAAATTTCAGGATCTGCATGTTATTTTCTACTGCATGCGTGCTGAATAATCACACGAAACGTGCTCATTATTGCAGTTGGTTTGAAATGCCTTATAGTCACGCAATAAAATTTTGCTGGCCAAATCTCTCCGAAAGACGTTGATTTTAATAAAAATCTGTCGAACTATATGACGTTTGTTTCTTTATAGCCAACAAAATACTTAATATTCGCTCCCTTGGGAAAAAGCGATTTTGATTTTCCCGGAAAATCGATATTTTTTTCTATTATTAAACCTTTAAATAACAAACCATAATACGGACTTATAAAATTCAACTTTTCTATTGAATTAAAACACTGTCTCTAAAAACAAAAACTCTTACCTTACGTAAGGAAACCTCCAATAGAGTGACATAGTTTATTAATTTCACGCTTACAAGTAAATAAAAAGAATTTCAATATCGCCTTACCCATGTTTTGTGTCAAATGCAATGCTGGAAAATTTTAAGCCTGGTTGAAGCCTCATAACACTTGTAATTTTCTTTTTCAAATAAATTTCGTAGATAATGTTGGTAGAGTTAATGTAAAAGATACGACGACCAATCCAGTCAACTGTAATGTCATGAGCAAAAAGATTTTTCGCAAAAATTTCGTTTCTAGTCAAGTCAAGATTTCCCCGTTTTATGTCTTTGTCATCAATGTAGTAAAGCACATTCTCAACTACATCAATTTCTATGTCATTATATCTTGATGCATGGTCAGATTTATTCTTACTGGAGCCATTAATAGTGCTGACATGAATATCTCCAGTAATAAAATCAACAGAGTATATTTTATCAAAGCTCATAATAATCAAATATGGCTTTGGATAAACACCTAAATAAATAATAAAAAAATTATAAATAACAACGATGAGAGTGGATTATAAAAATGCAAATTTTTTATAGACTTTACGATCATAATATTTGGTGAAAGACCAGAATAAGTATTTTTAGAAAGAATTTTTCACTGTAGAAATATTACTAATAACTGAAATTAGATTGGCTGCACAACTTCTACCTATTTTTGTTGAATATTGTTTTTGGTGCTATGAACAAGAAACTATGAAAGTTTGTCAAATCTAAAGATTATACCTTTGTAAAAACACATTTCTGTTTGCATTTGCATCATTTCTTTGTTGTATTGTTTTACTTCCTTGCATGCAGTTGTGTTATCGTCATTGCCATTTTTATCAACGCAAGTTTCCATCCATTCTTTCACGTTGTCTTTTAATGTCTCTAAGCTTTTCTTGCAGATTGATATGTCGTCATTACCATTTACTATTTGGCCACTAATAGACAGGATTATGAGAGTCCCAAGAAACGCTTTTGTTGAGCGTGATATCATCTTTATTTTCTATTTATTAGAAGGTGGACGGTTACTAATTTCTTTAAAGCTTTTGTAGTAAAACATTTACTTTATTTATGAAAGGCTTATCATCAATATAATCATATAATCATTTGCTCTTAAACTTTTTTTGGTATATAAATCAAGTAATGATTTCTATAATTATGTAACATTTTAACTTCCTTCTCAAAAAGTATGTTCACGTTTGCTTTCAGATAATTTATGATGATTGGATATTGTTGCAATAGATTAGACAAATTGTTCATTACAAAGACTCATGTTTACAATAATTCATATAAGTAGAGTTCATCCGCCTAGAACGTGTTGTGAATAAAGAGATGTAGGGTTTCTAGCAAACGAAAGCATATAAAGTAAATGGTTTGAACCCGGGAGTATTGTTATATGTTTGTAAATGATGATCGTCCAGGTTAATAAAGTCCTGAGAAGGGCTGTTTTTGTTGTTGTTGACTGACGTTTCGACAACCTTAGCGGTAGTCATCTTCAGAGTCAAATGAGGAGTAAACGTCAGGTTAGCCATATTTTTGTCTGGTTCTTATGTCATTGTATTGTGTGTACAGGAAATGTGCAGGAAATGTGTATTGTCATTGTGGATTAGTGTGAAGTGAAATATTTTATTTTTAGTTGTGATGTGTGATTTAGGTGTGACGTTTTTAGTTGTAGTGTGTGGGTGTCAATTGTGTATTGTTATTGTGAATTAGTTTGAAGTGTAACGTTTTTAGTTGATCATTTGTTTGTATTGTGAATAAGTCGTTTGTAAGGTGCCGGTAATTGCTGTGATCTGTTCAGGGGGGTTTGTTCCAAGTTGGTATACCAACTTTCTAATGTAAGCCGTTGTCTATAGTCAGTACTGTAAGTGATGCATTTTGCCGAGTCCCAGTCAATGTTGTGCTTTGTGATTCGGTGATGTTCGGAAATGTGATGAGTTTTGTCTTGTTTCTTAGTAGCTCGTTTGTGCTCAGTAAGTCTTATGTTTAAGTTCCTGACAGTTTCCCCGATATAGGAGGCGTGGCAGTCGGAGCAGTTTATTTTGTAAACTGCACCTTGTCGTTCGTTAGGTTGTTCTTTGTCCTTTATTTTCGTTCGTAACTTGTCGTAACGTTGTGATTGGTTTATGTGCGACACGTATGTTGTATGGTCGTAAGATAGAGATAGTCTCAGACGTACCTTTGATGTAAGGTATCGTTGCTGTTGTCACTGAGTTGTTCGTTCTGCTGGGCTTTGTAAGTGTTGCGTTTGATAAAGTCAGAGTTATAGTTTTTTTTGTCAAAAACACGTTTGAGATAGTTGTTTTCGTTTTGTAGAGCGTCCGGTGAATCACATATGATTTGTGCATGTCTTATTAATGTTCTGATTGTGGTGGCTTTGTGTGATGTAGGGTTGTAAGGTGATTGGTCTAGTAGTCGGTCAGTATGTGTTGGCTTGCGATAAACTGTTGTTCCTAGTTTTTGATTGTCATGTTTTACCAAACAGTCGAGAAAAGGAAGAGTTCCGTTTTCTTCGACATCTTTGGTGAATTGTATTTGGCTGTTCTGTTTGTTGATGTGAGTATGGAAGTCATCAACCTCGTCTGCATGTAGTGCTGTGATTGTGTCATCTACGTAGCGAAACCAAAAAGGTAGTGCATGTTTGTAAGTCATGAGTGCCCGTTCCTCTATAGATTGCATTACAATTTCAGCAACTACAACAGAAACGGGCGAGCCCATTGCTGTCCCATGTAATTGTTGGTAGTGTGTTCCGTTGTATTGGAAGTAAGTCGAGGTGAGGCAGAGCTCTAGTAACTCCATAATGTCTTCTGTCGGTAATGGCAGTAGGTCCGTGGTGTTTTTAATGAGGGTTTTTGTAAAAGTAAGTGCCAGATTAAGTGGAATACTGGTGAACAGTGATTTCACATCAAAAGACACTAGTATATAGTTGTCCGGTATTAGTATAGTGCACAGTTTTTTAATGAAAGTTTCAGTGGATTGTAGCTTGTGTTTTGATTTGTTTGTAAGTGGTTGCAGTATGTTAGTCAAGTACTTTGAAAGTTCGTAAGTAGGCGAACCACAGAATTATACAATTGGTCACATGGGTATTTGTGGTTTGTGAAGTTTTGGTAGTCCGTATAGTCTGGGTGGTCGTGGTACTGAACATCTGAGTCGATAGTAAATACGTTCAGATATAATGTTAGATTTTCTCATAGAGATGATCTTGCTGTTAAGTTTGCGTACTAGTGATGGTGTTGGGTCTCGTTTGAGTTGTTCGTACGTTTGTCTGTCGTTAACAAGTGCGTCCATTTTGTTAAAGTAATCATTCCTGTCCATGACCACAGTCACGCGTCCTTTGTCTGCTGGTAAAATGACGATGTTGTTGTCGTGTTTTAGTCGTTTGAGTGCTTGTTGTTCGTCTTTTGTCAAGTTGTTGTCACGTATAGAGGACGATTGTAAAGTGGAGGCTATCCTGCTTCTGATCTCGTCTTTGGTTGTCTCTTACAAGTCTCTTTGATACGCTAGGACAGCCTCGACACTTGATACTATCGTCTCAGTCGGGATTTGTCTAGGTGTTATGGAATGTTTTAGTCCGTAAGATAGTAGTCGCGTTTCAGTTTCGTCTAATGGGCGGGAAGAAATATTCCTCACCCAGTTATCGTCCTGTTTATGTCTTGCACATGCTTTAGTTTGTTTTAAACGTTCAAGTTTTTGTTGTTGTTTGATTTGGTATTGTGTCTCTGTCTTGTTTGCTCGTTTCTCTGCAATAGTTTGTATGGTAGAAAGTAAAGTATCACTTACGGTCGTTGGTATAAGTTCCTTCAGTTTGTTCAGTCTTTGTTCTTGTTGTTTGATGTAATAGTTGATTCGTCTGTGACAGTCGTTAATCCGTGCTCGTATCAGTCGTCTGCTGGTGGATTTGACAATCTGAATAGCCTCTTGTGTGTTCAACGGAGACTTAATTCTAAGTCCTACCGGAACGAGACCAAAATCCTTGCAGCGGTGGTTGATCCAGAGTTGTTGGCGTATGCGTCTGACGTTGCTTGCAAAACGTATGTAGTCGTTAGCAAGTTGTTCGCTCTGTCGTCCAAATGATCGTAATAAAGTAAATGGATTAGACAAATTGTTCATTACAAAGACTCATGATTAGACAAATTGTTCATTACAAAGACCCATGTTTACAGCAATTCATATAAGTAGAGTTCATCCGCCTAGAACGTGTTGTGAATAAATAGATGTAGGGTTTCTAGCAAACGAAAGCATAGAAAGAAATAAATCATTTCAATGTCCACTATAAGGAAATGACGCAATATATGAAATTCACCAAGAGCGGTTTAGAAAAAATTTAAAATAGGTTGATTTCAAATTTGCTCATGTTAACTCAGTTTACCAGATGAATGGGAAAGACGTATTGCTTAACTAAGCCAATAAAATTAAATGCCAAATAATCTGTTGCGCTGTGTTTAACAGACTAGCAGGCCTCTCTGTAACTACATGTCGTCTAGTTACAGAAATGAAGGCCGTTAAACAGTACTTGATATTTTGCTTTACAACATCTGTCAGTCGTATAGAGAAGTTCGACTCTCATAATTATATAAATTCTGACTTGAATGAAATTTATGAGTATTTTGACAGAACTGCTAAAGTAAAGAAAATCTAAAAAGCTAAAAAATTCTTACTTCTTCAAATATTTTGTTTTAGGCAATTAAAAGGCATTTGCCATTTGCCAAAAATATTCTTGCAATATTGAATAATTGTAGCAGAAGAGACAAGAGACGAAAAATGTATCATTTGTTCTACATGCATTCCTTGCTTTTTAAAATGACTTCTGTATTGATGTTTGATGATGATTTGCCCCATTTCAATTTGTTGAATTATGTACCTCTCTTTCTTTATCATTTCCCTCAAGCCTAAAGCTTAGTTTTAATGTCCAATCAAATATTCTTTATCACACATGCATTCAAGTTTTAGTTTACTATCATTCTCATGTAAAAACGTAAAACAGTTTGCAAATATTTTATTATTCTTAAATGTCTATGATAGTTAAAAAAAAATTTTTTTGTTATCTCTATTTAGAAAAAAATACTTAATGATGGTTGCTTCAAATATTTTTGATGTAGCTACTATTTTCTCTGGCGTATCATTGGAAATATGACATAATATATTTCCAGACATTCATAAACATAAATAAGTAGAAATTTATATTTAGTTGTGATCAATCAATTCGTTTTTGTTTCCATCATAAGGATAGACATAAAATGATAACAAGATTTGCGAAACGGTAAAAGATTTTTAAATAATTTTAGACTAGTCAAATTACCAAATGGTAGCTATATATATGATGATTAGCTGCGCTACTCTAAACTACAGAAAATGTTTAAAAAAAACATACAAAAATGTTTCATAATGCTTTAAGTATTTTATAAGATAAAGATTATGTTAGATTATCTGTTGAATTACGTATAAGCATGACTATGATAAATGAAATATATGGTCTTGATGAGGAAGTTAAATCCATTACAGCCATTATTTTTGCATTATGTGACAAGCTCTGAATTTTAGGTTTTCTTTATGTTTCCTTTGCTTACCATTGAAAATGCAATTTGGCTATCAATGAAATTTCTCTTTTGAATTCTGACAAGTTGTTTTCTATTCCTCTCAAACAGCAGCTTAGAAAAAATGTAACTGAAGCAGAAACTGTCTTGTCCTAAAGTGCTAGTAATATTGGCTTTTTGAATTTTGATATCAACACAAGACATGTACTTTTCTGTGGACGGGGACACAAATTTTGATGATTCTTAATTATATTTTGGATAAAGAGCCGTAATTGCAGAAATTTAGTGTCAGAAAAAATATGCAACAAAATATTGTTTCAACAATTCCAAGAAATATCATTTACATTGAAAATAACAGACCAAATTATTTTAATTCCTTATAACAACACCCCGGGAAGAAATATGTTTATGATGACGTTATTCAAATTGGTCAACTATTTCAAGTGTCTCTATAAACTAAAAGAAAAATTTGCACTGCAGATGTTAGTTTCCGCTCATAGATACGATATTATAAAGCCAAAAAAGGAGTATTGTCTATAAACAACTCTTGTTCAATTTTTATACTTCATTATAATATGTTTTACCCTTTTTTACTTAACCTAACATAAAACTTTCTAAAGTATATCAAATTCAAACAAGGCTAGTTTCTTAGGTAATTATCTTTATACATCCCATTTCACATGATTTTAATTTCTCGTGTTTTTAATAAATTTAGTTTATTTCAATGTATTCATTCTCTTTCCTCTCTCAAAAAAGCAGAAAATAAGGACAAAAAAAGACACATTAATGGTTGCAGACCACCATCCCCCTAAACATTTTCAGAGCAAAATTTTCGACTTACATTTTACATGATATACATGATATTCTGTTTACAACATCTGTCAGCCGTATAGAGAAGTTCGACTCTCATAATGATATAAGTTTTGAATTCAATGAAATTTATGAGCATTTCGACCGAATTGCTAAAGTAAAAAAACTTTAAATAACTAAATATAGGAATTCAACTTTGAAGTATCAAAAAGTTTTAATTCTTCAAATATTTTGTTTCAGACAGTAAAAAGGCATTTACCATCTGTCAAAAATATTCTTGCAATATTGAATAATTGTAACAGAAGAAACAAGAGACGAAAAATGTATCATTTATTTTGCATGCATTCCTTGCTTTTTAAAATGACTTCTGTATTGATGTTTGATGATGATTTGCCCCATTTCAATTTGTTGAATTATGTACCTCTCTTTCTTTATCATTTCCCTCAAGCCTAAAGCTTAGTTTTAATGTCCAATCAAATATTCTTTAAAACACATGCATTCAAGTTTTAGTTTACTATCATTCTCATGTAAAAACGTAACACAGTTTGCAAATATTTTATTATTCTTAAATGTCTATGATAGTTAAACACATTTTTTTGCTATCTCTATTCAGAGCAAAAATACGAATGATAGTTAATTCAAATATTTTTGATGTAGCTACGATTTTCTCTAGCGTATCAATGGAAATATGATATAATATATTTCCAGACATTCATAAATATCAATTAGTAGAACTTTATCATTTGTTGTGAACAATCCATTCGTTATTGTTTTCATCATAAGGATAAATATAAAATGATAAAATGATTGCGAAACAGTAAAGTTTTTTTAAGAATTTTAAATTAGTCAAATTAACAAATGGCAGCTATGTATACATGGCTGCGCTACACTACAGAAAAGTTTCATAATGCCATTTTAAAAAAGGTAAAGATTGTATTAGATTGTATTTTTTGATGATTACGTATAAGCATGACTATGATAAATGAAATGTATGGTCTTCATAAGGAAGTTTATTCCATAAGAGCTATTGTTCTTAAATTATGTGATAGGCTCTGAATCTTAGGTTTTCTTTATGTTTTCATTACTTACCATTGAAGAGGCAATTTAGCTATCAATGAAATTTCTCTTTTGAGTTCTGACGAGTTGTTTTCTATTCTTCTCAAACAGCAGCTTAGAAAAAATGTAACTGAAGTAGAAACTGTCTTGTCCTAAAGTGCTAGTAATATTGGCTTTTTGAATTTTGATATCAACACAAGACAAGTACTTTTCTGTGGACGGGGACACAAATTTTGATGATTCTTAATTATAATTTCGATAGAGAGCCGTAATTGCTAATTAAAGAAAAATCGGCATTTATGGTCTGTCGCAGAATTCGTTGAGTTCATCCCACAAATTGATCTGCACTCTGATTCTTAGTTATGGAAATTTTATTAAGAAAGGATTATACGACCAATTCACAACAATCTCAGACAACTTAACATTCTTATCGAATAACAACTCAACTCTGCTCTAAATTTACTTCTATTTATACGAATGGTTTCGTGCGTAGGAAATTAAAGTTTTCGTGCAAAATGTGACTTAAATTATTAAATAGGAAATTCCATGTAAATAAATTGTAAACTATAAGGAAACTACACCTAAATTCTATGTACGAAAGGCTATTTTTATAATGTTTTCTATTAGGATTATGTCTTCATTATGAAATCTAAATTACACAACATGGCCTTATAAATTGCCTAAAATATTCCAAACTGCTTTATTATGTAATTTTAAAAGCTGCTGCGCATCTGCAAAATATAATTCATTTTTCATGAAGGCAGCTAGCTGTATAAACGTTGTCAAAAACTTTTTTTTAATTATAAAATGTTTTCATTATTTTATGCACGATGTTGATGCGCGTTTTTGTAGTTTTTCTGTTCCTTGCTTTCCGAAATGCATCAAGTAATGCTTGTCAAAGTTTGCAAAATATTTTCAAGAAGACAAAAGAGAACGGTACGTTACAGTAAAACAAAGTTAACAAAGATAGCTAATAACGCATATGAATTAATTACAAGAAGTGATATATTGCCTCACCTGTCGTTTATTCTGTGCACTTTCATCCACGTCTTACATTGAAATTGACGTTTTTTTTAAAAGAACTTATCATTAAACTTGTATATTAGAATAACATTTATAATCAAAATAGCACTTTATTTTACCCCCAAAAGCTCTATTTTGCTTGACAATAAAAATACTTTTTGGGCAAAAACGCAAACATTATATCTAGATATCGTAATTAAAGAACTCATTATGGCAGGACTTTAGCAAAAAATTGATTTTAGCTCACAAAACAAAACAGGACGTCTTTAACAGTCATTTTATTTATAAATGATTTTGCAAAGTTTTTACTTTTTTAATTAATACAGACCTGGTGGTTTTAGCAATCAATTATTAACCACGATATGTGAAACGAAGACATATTTGAGTACTTAATGATTAATAACTTAGTAGTTTTAACTTAATGCGTTGTCTATCACATAGGATATAATTAGTGTGAACAATGTTTTAAGATAAAGTTCACTAATACACCAATTTATCCAATTTATCAATTGTCAACAGCAAAATGTTTCTACAAGCTTACGCCTTTAGGAATTGAATATAAATCGCTTTTATCGCCTTAAAACTTTACCAAACTATCGGAAAGTGCTTTTTTATGGTATTTAGGTAAATCAAACAAAGCTATATGTACGAAATATATATATCGTAGGTGTAATCGATCCAAGTTACTCTTTGAAATGTTCACTTTTGTTTAAATTTTGTTTGTACGTAAAACCGAAAGACTAAATTGTTATTTTTCTTATTAAAACCTCTTTCGGCAGGTGTTTATTTAAGTAGGATCTAGATAGATTTTACATAAATGCTATACGCCATTGATTAAGTCACTTAAGTGATATTTACTCTTTCCTTGCGCAATTTCCAAGATTTTTCAAGTTTTGGAATCCTTTTCTTGAATTTGGGTTTTATCCTCGTTTGGTGTAGATTATACTTCCTCTCTTCAGCTTCTCCTTCTTTTTATTTATGTCAAAGCTAAAACAAATCCACTTGACCTTATGAGCAGTATATTTAGCTTATTTAAACTATATTCCAGTATTCAGTTTTTATTCAGTTTGAAGATCATGAAATAGATTTAAAAGAATTTCGAGAATTTCTGTTTCGACAATGCAAAACTTCCATGAAATTAGTATCATCACAATAATATATAATGATCATTAAGTTGTCGGAAATGAAATCAATTCGAAACAATAGTCAGTGGTCATATTAAACTACAGATCTTGAGCTTTTTAATTATTTTATTAAAATTATTGATCAATTGAAGGCTGCTTAAAAGCACTGTTTATGGCAAAGGAATAAAGAATTATACTTCTTAATAATATAGGAAGGAATTATATGCTTTTGAAGTTTACTATTCCTGACTTCAGTCTATGGGGGCTCCTTTATTGTTATTTCATTATCTCTGCTGTATTGTTCAAAACTTGTTTTAAATATTATGCCTGTATTTTTAAAAAACACTCTTATTGTACCTTTTCAAAAAAAAAAACATCTCCCAAGTTTTTAACATAGACTAATATGTAAACAAGCTCAAACCGACATTTTTGCAACAGCATAAATATTTGAGCGATGGTAGAATGATAAAGCAATCACACATCTATTATTTTGGATTTTGATAATTGATCATGCAAGGTCGTGAAACTATAAGAAAAAGTAATTTATTTTCTTTGAAAATGCGTTTGCCTTTTTTAGTGATATATTGCTTCAGCTGTCGTTTGTTCTATGCACTTTCACCTACGTCTTACTTTGAAATTGACGTTTTTTTTAAAAGAACATATCATTAAACTTGTGTATTAAAATAACATTTATACTAAAAATAGCACTTTCTTGTACCCCAAAAGCTTTAATTTGCATTCACTTGACAATAAAAATACTTTTCGGGCATTATTGCAAATATATTATGGCTGTAGATATCGTAATTAAAAACCAATTATGGTAGGACTTTAGCGAAAATTGATTTTAGCTCACAAAACAAAACAGGACGTCTTTAACAGTTACTTTATTTATAAATGATTTTGCAAAGTTTTTACGTTTTTAATTAATACAGACCTGGTGGTTTTAGCAATCAATTATTAACCACGATATGTGAAACGAAGACATATTTGAGTACTTAATGATTAATAACTTAGTAGTTTTAACTTAATGCGTTGTCTATCACATAGGATATAATTAGTGCAAACAATGTTTTAAGATAATGTTCACCAATACAACAATTTATCAACTATCATGAAGAAAGAAATATTTCTACAAGCTTAAGCCTCCTGGATTTAAAGAAAAATCAGCTCTTATGGCCTTACAGCTATATTGCCTAAAATATCCCAAAGTCCTTTATTATGTAATCTAAGAATAGTGTACATGCAGCTGTGCATCTACAAAATATAATTTATTCTTCATGATGGTGGCTATATAAATTTTCTCAATTTTCCTGTCTGTTGTTTTTCGTTAACATGAAAATGACAACCTTGCCATTTTGATTTCTTACTAAAGTAGCACACTAGTGTACATTTTAATCTCAAAGAAACAAATTGTACATGTCATATTTAACGCTTGGCTTATATTCTAGCAATGCAGTAACAGAAACATTGTGGTTAGAATGACTATAAACAAGGCTATGGTAATCTTAGTTCTGAATTCTTGCTTGGATTGTATGAAATACGCTAACATCAGCAAGGCAAAATAAACTTTGCGGTGACCTGGGAGACTGGTCAGAAAACAAAAAACATGTTGAATATAATAACTGTTACATGTTTGTAAATGTAGATCGTCCAGGTTGGCATAGTCCTGAGAAGGATTGTTTTTGTTGTTGTTGACTGACGTTTCGACAACCTTAGCGGTAGTCATCTTCAGAGCTCAATGAGGAGTAAACGTCAGGTTAGCCGTATTTTTTAGCTGGTTCTTACCTCATTGTATTGAGTGTACTGGAAAAGTATGGGTGTCAATTGTGTATTGTCATTGTGAATTAATGTGAAGTGTAATGTTTTTAGTTGATCGTTTGTTTGTATTGTGAATAAGTCGTTTGTAAGGTGCCGGTAATTGCTGTTATCTGTTCAGGGGGGTTTGTTCAAAGTTGGTGTACCAACTTTCTAATGTAAGCCGTTGTCTATAGTCAGTACTGTAAGTAATGCATTTTGCCGAGTCCCAGTCAATGTTGTGCTTTGTGATTCGGTGATGTTCGGCAATGTGATTAGTTCGTTCTTGTTTCTTTGTACCTCGTTTGTGTTCAGTAAGTCTTATGTTTAAGTTCCTACCAGTTTCCCCGTTTCACAAGTTAAAGACTGGACTAATGTTAAGGACTGTGAGTGAAAACAATATAGCAAATGATTTTAAAATGATTAGATGTCATTGTTTAATTCACGCTTTGTCATTTTGTCTCAATTTAAATTAATTTCGTTATTATAGCTAATGGACAAGAAAATGAACGAAAGAAGATGGCAGCTGTCTTTAAACATTTCGAATAATAAAAAATAGCAAAAAAATGTATGCAACACAACTGCAATTTCACGAAAAGAAAAATATGATTGCTCTTTTTTTATGTTTTTCGTGAAATGATAAACCTAATCATTAAAAAATTATAATTCTTTATGTTGAAAGATTTTCCCCAGCTATAGGAGTTTCTTTGTTGTTCTTTCATAATCGCTGTGAAGTATAAAAACCTTCTTATCACCTTATGAATTAGCTATATGCATGCATTTTTTAGACTCTCTTTTTAATGAAATTTTATTCTTTGAAACATTCTTTTAAACATATAGGTTCTATGTATTTTAATACTATAGAACTTCAAGAGTGAGATAATTTTTTTCTTTAAAAATGCTTTTATCTTTTTTAGTGATATATTACTTAACGCTTCATCTGTTGTTTGTTCTGAGCACTATCATATACGTCTTACATTGACGTATATGTTTTTGTAAAAGAGCTTATCATTAAGCTTATCAAAACAGCACGTCATTGTCCGGTAAAAGCTTTGTAATTTCAGTCCAATTTGAAATAAAAACATTTTCCGGACATTAACACCATCATCATATATCGCGTAAAAACCCCTTATATATGATACGTACTTACCCCAAAATTAATTTTAAACGAAAAAAACAAAACAGGAGAAGTCTGTACAACTGTTCACTAATTTCAAAATGAGGTTTTTTGCAAAGATTTTTAAACTAGAACGTTTGTAATTAATACAGACCTGGTGTTTTATTTATTATTAACAATAATTTGTGAAAGGAAGACATATTTGGGTACTTAATAATAAAAAAGCTAAGTTTTAACTAACTCATCTATATATATTTTGTCACATAGGTAAAATTAATGTGTACATTCTTTAAGATAATGTTCACCAATACACCAATTTATCAATTATCTTCAAGAAAGAAATATTTCTACAAGCCTACGCCTCATAGAATTAAAGAAAAATCGGCATTTATGGCCTTATAGCTCGATTGCCTAAAAAATCCCAAAGGGCTTTATTATACAATCTAAGTAAAGCATACATGCAGCTGTGCTTGCACAAAATATAATTTATTCTTCATGATGGTGGTTATATAAATGTTGTCAAAAGTTTTCAAACACAAAGTGTTTACTTTTTTATGCAAGATATTGATTCGCGTTTCTGTAGTTTTTCTTTTAGTTGCTTTTTGCAATGCATCACATAATGCTTGTCAAAGCGTACAAAGTGGTTTTATGAAGACAAAAGACAATGGTATGTTACAGTACAAAACACAACAACATCGTCTAAAGATGTCTTTAACAGTTACTTTATTTATAAATGATTTTGCAAAGTTTTTACGTTTTTAATTAATACAGACCTGGTGGTTTTAGCAATCAATTATTAACCACGATATGTGAAACGAAGACACATGAGTACTTAATGATTAATAACTTAGTAGTTTTAAGTTAATGCGTTGTCTATCACATAGGATATAATTAGTGTGAACAATGTTTTAAGATAATGTTCACTAATACACCAATTTATCCAATTTATCAATTGTAAATCAGCAAAAATATTTCTACAAGCTTACGCCTTTAGGAATTGAATATAAATCGCTTTTATCGCCTTAAAACTTCCCAAAATATCGGAAAGTGCTTTTTTATGCAATTTAGGTAAATTAAACACAGCTGCATGTACAAAATATACATTATTCTTTATGACGGTGGCTATATAAATGTTCTCAAAAACGTTTTTCAAACATAAAGTGTTTTCTTTCTTTTATGCAAGATGCTGATGCGCGTTTCTGTAGTTTTTCTTTTAGTTGCTATCTGCAATGCATCGAATAATGCTTGTCAAAGTTCACAAAGTGTTTTTATGAAGATAAAAGACAACGGTAAGTTACAGAGTAAAAGATAAAATAAATGTTTTAAAACGCGTACCTGCATGCTACATTTGTAGTTGTTTAATTGAAATAAAGCTTTCTCATTTCTATTTTATACCATTCTGGCAAAATGTATTAGCAAAAACTGAACAAGCGAAGATAGTATTTTTCATATATGTTTTTTCTAATCTAAAATGAAGCGTTCTATCTAACATTGTTGCTCTCGCTGTTTTTGGCCTTCAATTCTTTACGTTTGATCGTTAGTAAAAATACATGTAATTGTGTCATTGATAAGAATAATAAAACAGGTAAGACTCCGAGACTTCTAGCTGGACTCAGTTCCGTACATTGTTTTTTGCTTAACTTTTTGCGTTTTATAAATATTTGCTTTACGAAATTTGTTTACGTTTGTTTGCAAAAATGGACCTACAAAACAGATTTTGAGCTAATGAAGGCACGCTAGTTTACTGGAAGTGACACCAGCCATATAATAAAAGAAATTAATGTATTTAATTTACATGAGACGTCTGTGTTGTCTAGATATATAAATTCACTCCCCCCTCCCCAATAACGTTCTAGTTTCGCCCCTGCTTCCATGCTACTCTTAGCCACTTGTTTGGAAATAGGATAACGTTGCAGAGTTACTGAATGTAAACTTGGATGCATCAAAGCAATAACACGACAAATTTTGTAACAAGAAAATTTTACCTAGTGGTCACTCAAATCAACAAAGCAGTCTACTTGTAGAATTACTGAGTTTTGGTTTATTCTGAAGTTTTGAAAGTTGTTTTATGATAAAGGACAAAACCATAAGAACAATTATATAATGTTTCATCGATCCAGCGATTCCTTAAATATGTCTTATTACATTACACTGAAAAACTGAAGCAAAATTTACCAAAGTTTTTTTTGTTTCAAATAAAATATAAATTTTTTATACGAATTTAAATATTTTAGATTTGTGTACTTTACTTTTTCACTTTATGACGTTATTAGGGTCCTGTAAGCAGATGTATTATAAACCTACAGTGTGAGTTATCATCATGAATAATGAAACAGTAATAATCCCAATGTCCTCACTATGTCATGGTAAAAATTTTTGCAAAAGCATCTACATATGCATATATACCTCTAAACCATATCTTGATTGATATTTGAACAACAATTCCTATCGTAATAGCTCCCAAACCCACAAAAAAATAATTATGATGATTTATTTTGCTGTTTTATTAACATTTATCAAATCAATTCAACAGCATTCTAACACATTTCAGATCATTGATTCTTATTTATTATTTTGCGTCTTCTGATGTGAGATTAGTACATTCTGTCTAACGTCATGAATCTATGCTAATAAGTAATAAGTCTGCCTGCTTCAAAATGAACATACACTGTAGTTTAAAAAATTTAGATTTGAAATGTCCATCTCTGTAGATAGTAAATAGAAGCAAAAAGATTTGAAATGTCCATCTCTGTAGATAGTAAATTAGAGAAATCCATCTCTGTAGATAGTAAATAGAAGCAGGCAGACTTCTCAGCTTCAATTTTTGACTACAGTATGATCTTCGGCTGTTTTCCCTTTCTGGTGTATGTTACCAATTAAATCAGAAAGCCGACAAGGACACATCAATATTTTGAACTTTTTGCTATTTCCTTCTCATGAAATGTTTGGAATAAACCAAGACTTAACAAAACTGCTGTTAGGACGGTATAAATTTGACGAGGCAATGTTTGTCGTGTTATTTTCCAGCTTTGATGCATCGAAGTTAACTTCTAAAAATTTTGCAATGTCATCCTATTTCCAGAAAAGAGGAAAGAACTAGAGGTTAGATATTAAAAACATGTTTGTACATATAAAATAAAACAAACCAAAATGTATGAAAGGAGTTCTTTTTGGTTTATTATAATTAAAATTTGAATGAACGTAATATCTGTGCGAATGGTCGGCCGATGCTAAAATAAACGCTAGCCAAAATTTTTACGGTTTTTGATCAGTTGTAAACTTTTATGATTAGTTCTACCCTTATCCAAAACAAAACCTTCTCTTTCAGGCAAAGTTACGGGAGCTTGCGCTGACAGAATTAATACGCTGGGACTTGTTTAAGAACACTGCATTTGACCTCATAAAGTCAATTATTCTTATTGAACATTCAGGCATACTTACACAATAGTGTTTCATTGCTATACATAAGAAATAAGTCGTAATGCTATGATTTCTAAAATTTTAAATCATTCCATGATTAAAGAATCTACCTGCTATACTTGTAGCTATGGTTCTTTTCAACATCAGTGTAAATGTAATAGTAGCTTTTCAAATGAAGCTTTAAGTCCGAAATTATACAGCCATGAAGCTGGTCTTTTATTTAAGAGTAGCAAGGGGCAATGTACAGTACTGATCTTATATGTTTACTTTAAACATGACGGCTAATATTTAAATTGTATAAAAATCTTTATGATTGAGGAAATATTTATCAAAAGCTTCAGAAGCAAGAGCAATAAAAGTGGTGATATACGAAACACAGTGTAGAAATTATAGGAAATATTATATATTTACCATTGTGTTATCACCCTATATTTCATGATATTTATATAAAATGTTTCCATCTAAGGTTTAAACGTTGATAATTTATTGGTTAATTTTGACGAGCGAAGATAATCTTTCACTTTCTTTTGCTCCATGACTCATTGCATTTTATAAATCTTGTTATTTCTTTTTTGTATTTTTGACTATAAAATAGACTTTGTTATCTTTTTGTATTATTTACACCTTTTGTAATTGATCCTGTTTTGTTCTTTGTTTTAAAGGTGAGACGTTATCACCAAAAGATATCATTTCAACTCATGCTGTTCACAATGACATTGAATGTTCCATGAAATGTCATCAACAGAAACTATGTGTTGGCTTTAATTTCTTATTTGATGCAAAAGAATTTGAGATAAACTGCCAAATTACCAACAGAAAAAACCAGAAATATGGAGAAACTAGCCTCAGAAGGCAAATGGACTTTTATGAATCTCATGCATTGGTAAGAAAAAAGAAAGTGGTTGATTTGAAAATGTTTGTTAAGTGGGTATTATGTGTTAATTTTAAATATATTGTTAACGCTTATTTTTTCCTGATAAGCATTGTGCAAAACTATATAAAATCTGACTTAAAGTACTAATTAAAAGAAAAATGCCCAATCAAGTGTCTATTTTTAGGTTACTGAATTTAATTCGATTTCGAGAAAAAGAATGCAATTTTAAAATTCATACGATTTTGAGGATAAGAATGAAATTGTGCCAATTTTAAATATGTTTATTTTAATCTTAAAATGTTTTGAACAGCTATTTGGCACAATGGATCTATGTAGGAAAGCTTTTCATAACAATTTCTTTGGATGCCTAATGATTTATAACCCGTAGGAAGTTCAATGCAATAGATTTTTCAATAATATTTTTATAGGCAAAAGACTGTGTAGATCTATACATGAAAGGAAAGAGGAAGAATGGAGTTTATGAAATTGATCCAGATGGCCAGGGCAGTTTCAATGTTTTCTGTGATATGACAACATCTAGTGGAGGTTGGACTGTGTTTCAACGTCGTCAAGATGGAAGTGTAGACTTTTATCGAGATTGGAGGGATTATAAGAATGGTTTTGGTGATCTGAAAGGCGAATTCTGGCTTGGATTGGATAAAATATACAGACTAACATCAGCAAGGAGAAATAAACTTCGTGTTGACCTTGGAGACTGGTCAGGAAACAAAGCATATGCTGAATATGATTATTTTGCTGTAGAGAATGAAGCAAATAAATATAAGTTGAGTCTTGGTGCATATTCTGGTGAGTCAATAAGTAAATGTAAACATTTGATGGACAAATTTCTAAGCCATTTTTTGATATAAGCATTATACGTTGTAATGATTCGAGTTTGCGTGGGCAGGTCAGCAATTTTGGGAAAAACATAGATATTTTAACGGTTGACTTTGAGCGGAAGTCTTGTTAGATCTTAAAAAATATAATCAATTTGATATTACGAACAAAATACATTGAACAAACATAAAAATCATTTTGTTGTGTGAATCATTAAGTTGCACCCTACGACAACAATTTTTGACTTACAAAAAGAGATCATTCATGGATTGTGCTTACCGTATGATTAAGATTAAATGAAAATTCAATTGAAGCTTTGTAAACAAGTAATGAGCATGCGCCTGAAACATTGCTAAATTATGTGGACTTAAATAAACATTAAAACCTTTTATATAAAATATATGCAAACCTGTAATATATAATATTAAATTCAGGCTTCCATTCCAAGATTTTTTATATATGTATAAATAAAAAAATGATAGCATAATGCTCTATCCAACAACTACAAACAATAACGACATTATCTAACAACATTTGCAAAATTAACCTTCCACTCCTGTTCCTTTTAGTCCTAGAATTATACTCTGCTATACTGGTCACAAGCTCAGGACTTGTAATTAAGGCTCTCTGCTTTTGAATAGACTTGTCTTGTTTACAAAGAAGAGGGTGGAAGTTTAATTTTCAAATGTTGTTAGATAAGGTCATTATTGTTTGTAGTTGTTCGTTAAAGCATTATGCTATTATTCTTTTTGTTTCATAACATTCCAACTATTTAACCTCAAGAATAGGTATAAATAAATATAATATATTTATACATATATAAACGTTACTGAAATTCATTCAATTATACGTGGATAAATTTACATATAGAAGAATGAAAAACATAAATGTAAATTAAGTCTCGGACAACACTACAGGTATATCATCAAGTCAATAAAGAATTTTTAAGGTCTATTATAATAAAAATTAAATACCATTCATTACTTAACATAGGAGTGAGAGCAATGAGTTAAGGCTAGGATGTGGAAATAATGTTCTGGGAAATGAAAGTAGGATCAAAGTCAAAGTCTTGACAAATTTACCTTTGCAATTTATTTATTCCATTTTGAAACAGGATATATAGCATATTGTTAAATAAGTCAGCTATAACAACTTTATGACAAACGGTAGCAATGTTATAATGTGATTGTCGTTGGATGTCCCACATGCACCAGAATATGTGAAATGAAAACTCAGTGTTATATAACATATTTTAACACTTACATCATTCCTTCCTCTTTTCTACATAAAAAAAACTTATTGGCAAATCTCACAAAAGCCCCCCAAAAAACCGCTGTAGGAATCTTCTAACAATGACATAAAACCCATTTTGGGAGAGTTTCTGCAAGTTCAGAAGAATTCTATAACTGCATAAAATGCGAACTTTGAAAGGTACTACTTTTGTAGGAAATGCTAGCAATTCATTATCTTGTCATAAAGCCAAGGCGTTTTCAACAAAAGATTCAAATAATCATCAAAGTGCAGGAAACTGTGCCACTGACTGGAAAGGAGCTTGGTGGTATTGTTATGATAACTATTGTTATGACTCTAACCTGAATGGACACTACTATAGTGGCAACCAAAACAATTACAAAGGTGTGACTTGGCGACAATGGAAAGGTGGTAAATCCTTAAAGTTCACTGAGATGAAAATAAAACCATAAAGAATTTCCAAAACTGTAATGTCATAAATTTGATCACTATTTCTAATGAAACTTTCAACATATAATAACAAAAAATAACTTTTATGTCTTTTAAAGATCCTTTATAATCATTATCATTTAAAAAAGCGTTGAAAAATAGTTAAAAATACTGTGGTGAAATAATAACTTTCTAATATTTTCGCTAAAATTAGAGCTGATTTAGGTAATTATGTGATTCTAATGTTATGTCTTTTCACTCATTTCTTTAATGAGATGTTGCTCTGTAAGTAGCTAATTTTATATTTTCGCCTCGTTCCACGCAATCTTGGTGTATCATGCATTTCATGCAATTATCTTACATCATTATTCACTATGTAAGCAATGTCGCTTTTGATTGGCCAACTACCTGCAAATAATTCTACATATCTGTAGGTAAGACGTCTATTTACAAATAACAGTTTCTACAATTATGGACGTCATTAAGAGCCGGTTTCGAAAAAAAGTCAAATCATAGCGATGTTTTCCACAGTTTCTAAAAACGATGTAAAAGCTTTTAAAAAAGAAGCATCCAGAAAACACTAAAAATGTGGCAGAGATGGCTTTGAACGTGCTTACAACATAATTAAACCAGACGAACTTGAATAAACCAGCCGACAAAAACAAATTAACGAAGGTTTGAAAAATGTTTTATATTGATATGTGTTAATAATATTTCAGTTAGTTAAAGTGAATAATAAAATAATTATTGAACTCGATTTTCGTAGCTATGATATTAAAATTTATTCAGACCTCGGCAACGTTATCTTCCTCAGCTTTGCTTCTGCAGATAACATTGACCTTGGTCTGAAAAATTTTTGATATCATGCTCAACCTCATCCAAACAATTGTTTATTATCTGGCTCGTCAGCAATCTTGTTCCTTCCAAAGAGAATGGTTGCACACCATATATAAACCGTGTTTACACTGCGTTCTCGTAACTTACCAAGGACTGACTAGGCCTCCAGTGTAAACACATCAAGCCTGACCTAGGACTCACCAAGGACCGACGTTTTAGCCCCATCATTGCACGTAGTCCTAGGAAAACTTACACAATTTAGAAGGCGCTAGAATCTCCCAACACTACAGTACATCCGGTCAAAAGGCCGGTGTACTATGTTTGATAATTTATATCGTTACATCTATCTCCTCATAAGGAATAAAACAAGGTTATAATTTGAAGGACCTAAGAGTAGTTTTCATAAAAATTGGTAATCAAATGTAGAACGTTAATTGTAATGTACGTCCTATAGAAGATTTTCTTTTGACTGAGGTGTCCGATGTGTCGGTTTCTAGTCGTGCCTAATTGGTTTCTATACTGACATTTGTGGACGTGTCTTGCGTAGAGAAATAGTCCAGTTTAGTTTACATATCAGTGGCTTAATTATCCTCTACCAATAGCAAAATAAATAAAACAACATTACAACACCGAATCAAAATTATAAATGTTGAAGAAAGATAATCACATTGCTAAAACAGTTTATCGTTGTCCTGGTGGTTAAAGTCATCTCCGAATCGTTAGGAATGAAATGAGTAATTTAGAGCAAAAATAGTCAGCGTCGCTCTCGTTGACAAAGCGCGCTAAAAGCAATGATGCGCATGCGTATTAATTTTATATTGCAGTACCCAGCCATTGTACCCAGAATGCTCGCTCTGCAATCTTCAGAAACTTAGTGAATATCAGTGGGACTAGAGTTGAAGATTTTTGTCAGAACGTAACATCATGCAGCAGAGGAAAATATCTCAGTTTTAAAGAGGAATGATTTGTTAATCACTTTGAAAATTCAAGTTCTTTTTTAAACGTCTTGTAAAATTGTCGTGTTGCTTGCAAAGGCCAAGAGAATCGATACAATACTGGCATATTCAACTAATTCAAGTTAGATCATCAATTTCAGGTTCTCTAAAAGATCACGTTTTAAATAAGGCATGAACGTACAAACAAAAATAAAAAGACATGTTGTAGACTAGTGAGAAATTAATCATTTTAAGAAATATACAACAAATGAAATTACTTCAACTAATATCATTATAATGTAGATATTTATAAATGCCACGTTTGTGTTTTTACGGTTCCTTTGAAAATAAAGCATGAATTAATTATCAATTTCAATAGCTTGCTGAAACCAAAAATAAGCACATCAACACAAGCTACTTTTTGAAATGGATAATTTCGGTCAATTTATGAGGTAGAAGTTTATAGCTACATACCTTGATGGTGGCTATGTTTCAAGTGATGTTTAGTTTTTTAGTTCTCAAGTTTTAGTCCAGCTTTTCATCATCCTTATTTATGTCTATTTAAATTCGATGTTTTTGCCGTGAGTATAAACACAAAGAGATTGACAGCAGGATTACATAAGCATGCTGGAGATACGAACTGTAAATAAAACATTTTTCTCATTTTGAACCACGTTAAAAAAAAATGTCCTGTACATTCATTATTTTAAAGTAGAAGTTTCAAAAATTCATGTTGATAACGTTAATATGTACGTAATTGCATGTGTTGTTCGTTATGACACAACAATTTCCTTCAATGTACGTGCAAAGTTGATATTCACAATAAAGATGCTGTTTGAGATAATAGAGTTATATTTATATAATTTTTGTACTGGAGACAGCTGGGGGGAATTATTGCCAGTTTGGTTCAATATAGCTGCAACGTAAATTGTTTTAAGAGTGGTCAACGGCGAAATACAGCTTGTAATCAATTTTACTGTATCAAAAGTAAGTACACAAAATATAGCCATATTTGTATCGAGTGCCACGTTTTAAAGGTTTCTTTGTAAGTCGTGTATGAATAAATTACTTAATTTAATTGAGTGCTGAGACAGAATGTGAAAATAAGAATACATATCACTTGTAGACAGGAAAACAGCTGGGTCGAGTTTTAGGCATAGAAATTTATATACTTTGTAAATTTGTTGTATTTTATACAACAAAATATCAAATAAGTAAACAACAGGATGTTTATTTAAATACAAATTCCAAACATATGATGCAATACTGTCAGTTTGAAATTGTAGACAAACTGTTGGGTCTGTTGTTCCTTATAAATAGTAAAATTGCTTTTCATACTAAAGAAAAAAGAAATCTTTTTGTGCAAGTTGATTTACATCAAGGTTTGACTATATACAATAAAATGGTGGCGCAAAATTTGTCTTTTAAACATTGCATAATCAAGCAGAACTTGTAATAATGCAAATTCATTGGACAAAACTTTGAGCATAAAATGGCTACTGCCTAAATCTCAAATAATTAAACTCTTTTATTATCAGCTGAAACAATCTTATTCTTTATAAATACTTAACATGAAATTACGTGCATGCATCATCGATAAATGGCAATAAATTATTAAAATACAGTTGACTCAAATACATAAATAGAGCTTTCATGATCTTGTCCTCACTTCAAGCTTGTGGATATCAATCACATATCATAAAATGGCAAAATTTGCTTTTGCGTTGGTCGGTGAGATAGTATGACGGCTGCCTTTATGTCAAAGAAATGTGATGTCAATAAATAACGAATTATTATTAGTTTAGGGCCTGTTCATATGAACCGGGCTGGCCGACTTTGCCGGGCCAGTTTATTATTTGATTCACATGACGCGGGCTAGCCCGACAAAGTACAGTAAAAATTATTTACGCACACCACATAAAAGTTCAAATCCCGATACTTTATGTTACTTTTATAAGCTGAAAGAAACTCAATGATGTTATTTATTAGTCTATAGTCCACCGAAAGTTGTTCTTTTGCTTGCCCTATCTTTTGCATCGCATTGAATTTTATGAGCATGCGCAATAGTACGATGCGATGCTTAACTCGGCATGCCGGTCTTGCCCACCTTGTGAATTCACATGAACCCATTTTATGCCGAGATCTTGCCTCGTTTAAGGGACATCCCGGCAAAACGGGCCAGCCGTCTCTCATATGAATCAAATTTGAAATTATATTTAAATACTAAAAGAGGTGAGATCTTGCTACTGCCGGGCTAGCCCGGTAAGGAGAGCCAGCCCGGCTCATATGAACAGGCTCTTATATACATACGCTTCAAGTTGTAAGCACCCAGTATATAACTTATGTTTAGATTATGTGTATAACTTACATTTTCCATAATTACAAATTGTTTTTCTCTTGCAAATAAGTGTTTCATTAGCGTTACACGAGTTAATTCTATTCAAGTAAGTCTTGGATGCAATGAAACTTGGTATGTTTGTATGGCTACTATGTAAAAGAGAACATGCATGTTAACGTCTGATTGCATCTAGGTGCTCTTACATATTCAGTCATAACAAATATATATAATCAAAGTTTTATTTCGACGAAACTTTTGTAATGGTTCAAAACTTATTATTGCAAAAAAAACTTGTCCGTCGTGCACGTGTGAAAGTGATAGCCGGTTTTTCTTACGGCAGACGTCGAATTATGCTAACGTTGCACTTTATTTAAACAAACATACTTACGTATAGCTTGATCGAATTCATTTATAATTTATTTTGACTGTGGGCGCTGATCCAACCTTGCATCTCTATAATTACAAAACATCTGTCAACGTTACAATTATTTTTAACTCATTATTGAAGAATGGCACGCCATTGTTCGTCATCAACTGTTGAGGCTTGGTTAATGCTGATGATCAACATACTCAAATTCCTATTCTCAATTGACTGGTAACCTTCTTGATCTTCATTAGCCGACTGTTCAGGCTAAAAACTGAAATGGCTTACCACTATAAGGTTGTTAAAACGTCAATTAACATCAACAACAATAGTCCTTCTCAGGACTCTACTAGCTTGGACGATCTACATCCACAAACATGTAACGATACTCTCAGGTTCAAACCATTTAATTTATTACGAATGATATTTGTTGGATTGCCTTTTATATCACTTTCAAATTATCGAGAAAACAAAATAGTGCTTGTTTTTTTACTGTTTTTAAATGCTATGCTGTATAACATAAACCATTGAACATAACTTTAATTTTGTAAACAGCAAGCTCAAATTTTTTTGATGATATGACCTAAAAAGTAATTTCCTCTGACGTATACGGCGCTCCACGCTGCTAAATCTCTAATCAGTTCAACAAGTGCATTAAAATAGCTAAGTGTTTCTTCAAAAAGAAAGTAGCTGATGTAAAATTTTCAAACTATGGCGATCCTACAACAACAAATATCAAGCACTACCCAAAACATTGTTATTTCTTAACATCAACTACATACTACGGAGGCCCAGAGATGCCAATACACAAACGCAAATTCAAATACACAAACGCAAATTCAAATACACAAACACAAAATCAATTACACTAACGCAAATTCACACACACAAACACAAATTATAATATGCAAAATTCATATCCGGTTAATTTGCTCGCCAAATGTGTTCTGAATTTACAAAGTTGCCGAAGTGCAGAATATTGTCATATTCTTATATTTTCGTTTTATTTCGAGAAAGTAAGATAAATGCAAAATATTCGTGAGGTATTTATTACATTTAGCGTTCATGTCTATGTTCGTATTATCTTTTCCGGCTGTTGGTAATGTGAACTTGAACACCATGTTTTGTACAGTATGCAGGAGTTCACTAAATACAAGGGTAATTTTTGTGCTAACAGTGAGACGGATCTTCGAAAGTCTGACGAATCAAAGACCTTGCGGAACAGTGATCCATCAACATCAGCTGGGCCTTCTAATGACCTTGTGCCACCAAACCTTTGACTTTTAAAGTGTATTTGGCAGATATTTCATTTGCCACTGTTGAGACAAGGAAGCGTCAAGATTGTTGTCTCCACGAAAAAGGGGAAGAAGAATGAGACTGTCAAGGTTTGTGATTATTACTACCTCTGCAAATAGGTCATGTCAATAATTATTTGAAGGATGGGTGATGTTCGTGAATAATTATATTCAATGCTTGTTTTTATATAGATGTTAATTATGTAATTCCCACCTATGTAAGCTGAAATATAAAATGCTGCTATAATACTTTGTTGCATGCTTTAAAAATCAGGCTCAGGTTTTCACGGAGAAGGATGGAATAGTATTTCCATTAAAATGTCTAATTATTTTTTCATTATTTATCAAACATTTTGTGATGGCAGGTCATGAGCACCTTGTAACTGGATATTTTTTCCACCCCAGATAAACATTGGAATTATTGAGCTGGATGGGAATTATTTGAAAACTAAGCGAGGCTCACTTTTTCCTACTGATGTAAAAAAATGTGATTCTCATGAGTCATGATGTCATAGAAACTGCTAGGGTGGAGAAGCAATAGGCTCACAATAAGCAACTCTGTGATGAAAGTTCCGAATGGGTTTTGTTGTACCCTAATATGGAGTTTTATGTTTACCAGGCACAACAGAAACATTTTCTGTAGAAAAGTACAAGGACTACCTTGCAGGCCATGCAGTTATGTCAATTTGCATGTTAGCAAGACTTTGGATTATGAAAGTGAAGAGGTTTTCTATTAATTATTAAAAACACTTTGTTAATGCGTAGGCAATTTATTAATGTTGATTAACACCTAATTATGAGCATTTAACAATCAAAGTAATTCTGTAAGCTCAAGTATATAATAATTTTTGCACCATTTGGTTAATTTTATGAAACTATCATGCTACAAATAAAATTAAACACTTACTTTATAAGGAGCTAACTTTAAATATTACACATTAATACTGTAAAAGGCAACATTCATTCTGATGTTATACTTGAGAATTCCAATATGAGTGCATAAGGAAATCATCAAAAGTGTGTTATGCAACAATCTTTTTTTAAATAAGTTACATTATTGATAAAAATACAAATATTTGTTTTGTAGTTGCTAATGAATTAGTTGATGATGTTGTGGAAGAGCAATTAGATTTGGAAGACATGAGACTAACAAAGACTCAAAATGAATAATTGTGCACAGAATCACAGCTTGGAGAAGAATCACATTCCACAACTTTGGTTTGAATGTCATCTATTGATTATGCAACTTTAACACCACATGCACTAGAGAACCTCCAAAATTGTGATGCTTTTGAGATGAATACTTCCCAAGGTTTGTGAGTACTATATAGTCTACTTGTTCTTGTCAGTCTTGTTATGAAAAAGATGTTCTAGTTACATAGTATAGAAGAAAAGTACCACTAATTTGATGTTCAATTAATATTTCATGAAATGATGAGTGGGTATTGTGATGATGGTGCAAAATACCATTGGGAATTCATTTAAAGAAAGTGGATGAATCGAATTTGAAAATAGAACAGTCCAAAATGTTGTGGCTTTTTACCCATCTTTACTATATTAAGTGTTGTACATCGCAAATATTTGTGTTTTTAGCAATCTTATAAAAATTTGCACAAAAGTTGCTTTTTTATCGGCCTCGAAATCATCCCGAAGGTCTGCTGTTTTTATATCACCTAAACTCTTCGATATTTCAGGTATTTTTCGTCCGTACGTATCTACAAGCTTATAATGAAACGAATGAAATTACGTTAGACAAGATTGAAAAAGTTATTGACGAAGCTGACAGGTAAATTTTATAACAATTGTCCTCTTATATCAATATTACGCAAGATAAATTTTTAAAATTCTTTTTTAGGTTTCTATGGGTACGTATGTCTTGACTGATTCACTGACGTAGTTCTCGTTTATTTAAGGTTCAGTTAAGTCAGTTAAGAGTTTACTGACATCATTTAGGTCAGTTTTAAGTATACCTAGGGCTTGTCAAGTTATAACTGATGGAATTAATACATAACTTTTTAAAGCAATTCTCTTTTTTATTACATTGCCTATTCGTGTACTCTTTTAGCCATTGTACGCAAGTGCTTACATATTGGCGTCAGTTTTGTCTTTCTGCGAATAAATGTTTTAATTTTACGTATGTTTTAAAAATATTCCTGAAACATCATTCAGCTTTGTTTTCCTTTTCTTCTATAGATTGTCTCTTCTTTCTCATTTCTTTTGGGCAATGTTTTCAATTCTTCAAAGTTATAAATCCTCGATCAATTTTGGTTATCTCGTAAGTAGATGAACAGTTAAATAGTGTTGTTTACCGTTAGATTTACATCACGTGACTGAATTTGACTTTTACCTTGTTGTATTGTCGTACCGTGGTATTGTATCCTAAACACCATTTGCTATTTTAAAATACCATATCTTATAAGGAACATTCTACATCGAACAATCTTAGAAATGTGCAATACCACTTCATCAACTTTTTGCATATAGTGTGCGTTATTTCTTTACAAATATTTGTGTAAATGCATGGTCTTTTGCACTAAGTTCTTTCCATGTGGATTTGTTTAGAACAGATGTTAGTCAGCAATAATGTCTTATGTGTATCAAACTTGTACAATGAGCACTATCATTGTGAACAAACGTAAAAGCAACGTAACACTTTGCGAAGATTTCTTATAAGTTTACAAGAAGGATTTTGTGTATAAATTTTATAGAATCAAATCACTATAAAGCAAATCCCATCCGCAGTAGTAACCATGCAAAGGATCTTGAGTGTGTTTTATTAATCTGTCATATAAGGTATTAAGAAGCGTCAGAAAATATCTGGAGAAATACTTACGTGCAAACCTCCACCTATATAGGAAATGTTACGCAAATACTACATTTACTGCATGATGAAAAATTTCAGTACCTTTCATAAAACCAAATTGTTTATGACGATTTTTAAAATTATTTGTTGGGCTCTAATATTTATATTGAGAATCCGCTTCCCGCCTGGCACTTCATTGGCAACAATACTTTTAACAAAAATATATGTATGCTAATACTTCAAACTAGAAATAGGTTTTGGTCACAGATTTGGATTACGAGATTTTGTGCACACAATTCTGAGAGTACTGCAGTAGCCTGCCCTTCCAAGTAAAAGTAGGTAGAAATACTAACTCACTTAACTTTTTCGAATGTAGTCCCTGCCTCATCAGCTGCCTTTTGTATTGTTTCATGTTTCTCCTTTGCCGTTGTATTCATTCCCTGATCGTAATAAGACTTCAAGATAGCTTTTTGCAAGTCAGTTAATACTTCATACTGTATTCCAGTTGCCTCCATGTTCATAAGGTACACGTGTGTCGTGTGCATGTCGTTGATGATATATAGATTGGTGCATATATAAATTAAATATGGCGTCAACAAGAACGCTTAGAGGATCTCCTACATCACATACATGCGACGTTCTCCATTCAAGAAGTCTTGCTTCAGACGATTAAGAACATGCGACATGGGTAATGATTTGAATTTTTCAAAATCGGCTTTTCATGACAAACTGTTATTTGTAAATAGACGTCTTACCTACAGATATCTAGAATTATTTGCAGGTAGTTGACCAATCAAAAGTGACATTGTTTACATAGTGAATAATGATGTAAGATAATTGCATGAAATGCATGGTACATCAAGATTGCGGGAAACGGGGCGAAAAGATAGAATTAGCTACTTCGTAACGATCGTTTTGCACCGGTTTCCATTAAAAAAATGCAAGCGCGTAAAAGGTGTTTCCGGTCGTTTCTGTCGCAAGGATAGAACTCTAGTCTATCTCAAACGATCGATACGCAAGGATCGTTTCTAACGTAAGGATCGCTTTTGTCGTTTGAGTTGAGCGTTTCCATATGATCGTCTCTGTGGCTTCTACAAATTGCAAGCGACAAAGACGATCCTTACGACAGGAACGATCATATGGAAACCGGGCTTTAAAGAGCAACATCTCATTAAAAAAATGAGTGAAATGACGTAACATTAGAATCATGTAATTACCTAAATCAGCTCTAATTTTTAGGGAAAATATTAGAAAAGTATTGTTTCACCAACGCATTTTTAACAATTTCATCAAGGTTGTTTTAAAAGACATAAAAGCTAAAATGTTTTTATTATATGTTGAAAGTTTCATTAGAAATAATGATCAAATTTATAACATCACAGTCTTTGGAAATTCTTTATGGTTTTATTTTCATCTCAGTGAACTTTAAGGAATTATCATATTTCCAAGTATTCCAAATCACACCTTTGTAATTGTTTTGGTTGCCACTATAGTAGTGTCCATTCAGGTTAGAATCATAACAACTCCTATACCACCATGCACCTTTGGCGTCAGAGGCACAGTTTCCTCGACGTTCCTTATCATTATCTGAATCTTTTGTTGTAAACGCCATGCTTTTATGATAAGATAATGAATCTCCAGCATTTCCTAAGAAAAATAATACCTTTCAAAAATCGCATTTAATGCAGTTATAGAATTCTTTTGAACTTCCATTAACACAAGTTTAATGTATATATCATTTAGACATTGACACTTGCATTTACAATTGATTATTAGAGGCTTAGATATAAAAAGGACTTCAGTCAATCTTCATTTGACATTTGTGAGCGCGGAGCCGCCATTTTCGTGACTACTTGCAAGTTAAACTTGTAATAAAACTGTGTGAAATTGGTTAATGAGCAAAAGAATAATAAAATTCCGCCTTGTTTATAGGAAATTTTAAACATATCGGAAACCACAATCAAGCTTTTGGCGTTTTTGTGAATAATTACTGCAAACCAAACTCAATTTCGCAGATTTTAGATACATTGACTAGTTTGTGCTTTTAAACTAATCGTGACCCACTGCTAGACGTTTTTACGTATGTGAACGTATATTCTCGCAGTTTTCTACTACAGCACCAAGATATTTGTTTTCATTGCTTATAATTTACCAGCGATAAAGAAAATACTCGACATTTTGGCTGCATATTCCTGTTCGGGAAAACACGTTACTACACATATCTCCAGATTTGAATAAATGCTTTGACAGGTATAAGGTATGTAAAAATAAATCACTGCAGCTCATTTTTGGTTATATTTACATTTAGAAAACGTAGAGGTGACTCAACTGGTAAAAATATATTCTTTAGAAATTCACTACTAATAATCTTATTCTAAAACAAAAAAGTATTTTGAATTTCAATTGAGCTGCTATAATTTATTTTGACTTAAACTGTGCCTACCATTAAATTAGTGTTATCCAAGTTTTGTTTTGAAGCACTGTGGTCGTGAAATTTTGCTTAGGTAGTACATATTTTGCAATGTAGTCCAGGGATAAAAATTTAATGCAGATAGATTACAAAAAGTTTTTGCTGGAAAATTATGAATTTAAAATATTTGTTAGATGCAGTAGCTCTTATATTCTATTTATCTAATGTGAAGTTGTTGATTTCTTATTGATTGTGAAACTGAGATTATAGTTAAAGTTTAACTCTAATGCAAAACGGTATAGGCTTCTATTTGGTGAAGCATTTTTGAAAAGGAAATTATGTTTGTGTATTATAAAACAATTCTGCTGTTGAAGAACAGTCTTGTTTGCTACAAATGTCACTGTTTGTACAGACTTTGACATTGTATATGAGTCTGATCCAAGTTTTAATCTATCTTAAAAAAATAATAAGTTGAGTAATGACAAAACTTCTGCATGTTTTCCAAATTATAAAGACCAAAGACCACACCAAATCATTGATTATGTAAAGACCAGAACAAATCATTGATAACCAAATTGAACATGCTCTGGTTTGAAGTACAGTCAGAATGTGTATTTCATTACCAGTAATGTATTTTACCCAGCTGTTTCAGTAAATATTTTATTTATGATTACTGATACTATACTTTCAAAGGATTTCCTAAAGATGCAAAATACAATATTCGAAAGTATATTATTTTAGCATATTGGATTAGCAATAATTATCTCTTGAAGTGGTTAAGAACTTGTAAATTAGAGTAATTTCCGAACATAATGATAAGTCATAATCTCTCTATAAAGAACAGGCTTTGTATGTAAGAAAACTATTGAATCGTTAGCATTAGGAGAAATATTTCCAATGATTTTTCACTCGAAAACAATCTTCGTAAATAAACCTTTAGATAAAGATCAGTTAGACACAATGGTCACCACGCGCAATCCAATCTATCGTAAAGCCATTTCTTTCTTTTTTCCCGATCCATGATTCTGGCGATATGCAGTTACATGTTTTAGCTATCAAATAATCAATTATTGTAACCATACCTCCAAAAAATCAAAATATTTTCTCAAAATAAAAAAAACTTATAATAATCGCCATATAAACACTAGTTGAAATTTCAAAATTAGGAACGAAAATGGCGGAAATTAATCATGTGGTCGATATTGTCCAGTCAACGTTCGCAAACCAGAGAACAATACATGTCCCAACTCTTACAAATAGAGGGCTCTGTTCGGTGTACGTAAAGTTTGACGTATGAAACAGACCTTACTTAATGGCGTACCTGGGTATTTTCCGACGCTCAATTGTTATATTTGTGTTTCATGCTTATAAATGTGAATTGTCCATGTAAACTTAAATAAATTTCTGTTATGTTTAGGTTGTTGCTAAGTTCATAAAAAACTTTTACATGTAAGAACAAGTTATAATGTATATAACATTTAGGCATTGAAACTTGCATTTGCAGTTATTTACTAGGGCTTACTTCAATGCTTGCATTTTATAAAAAAGATTTCACTCACTGATCATTAGACAATGGTATTCACAGTATAGATTTTTTCTTATGTACCAAATAATTTAGTTGTGTTTATTACCTACATGTCACTCATGTGCTAGGTTATCAATACGTAATTTACAAAGCTGCAGTTGAATTTGCATTTAATGTTGATGATAAGTTAATCACAATTATTACATGTCACAATCAATCTTTGCAACAGAATCGTTCGAAATTGGAACGACTTTTTACTTTACGTTTGTTTGTTGTATTTTTTCGGTAAGTTTTTAAGTTCAAAATTAATTATATTTTTATTGACAAACAAGGCTTTAGTTCGAAACCAACCGTTACAATCCGTTTTTTTCAAAACTTGGAGAATCCCCCGTTGCAAACTGTAATCACTCAAATCATTCAAAAATATTGCATATATCGAAATATTTTTCCTTCAAACGTTTATATTTACGTATTAACTTACCAGAATATTTACCAAGACTTAGTTGATATTTTTTATTTTCATTCTTTACAGCAAAATAATCATATTCAGCATATGCTTTGTTTCTAAACCAGTCTCCCAGGTCAACACGAAGTTTATTTCTCTTGGCTGATGTTAGTCGGTATATTTTATTCAATCCTAGCCCGAATTCGCCTTTCAGATCACCAAAACCTTCCTTATAGTCATTCCACCCACGATAGAAATCAACACTTCCATCTAGGCGTCTTTGAAATACAGTCCAGCCACCACCATATGAAGTCATGTCACAGTAGACATTAAAAGATCCTTGACCATCAGGATCAATTTGATAAACTCCACTTTCGTTCTTGCCATTATTTTGTACCTCAGTGCAATCTTTGGCTATTTAAATTGAAAATGTTAAAAATTCAGTTTCGCAAGGTTCTGTTATGATAGGATAAAGGACTGAATTTTGTGAAAAAGTGTTTTTAAGCGAATGAAATCAGTACTAGGTATTCTTATTATGTTTCATGTTTCACAGGCTGGAAACCTACAGAACACAAGCATTGCATGTAAGATATGGATATTATTGACTACTGTGAATTACATTTGAAGTGGGGATGCTGTTTTGTAATGCACTCAATTTCAGAATATAAAGTCAATTTCATTGTAATGTGTGCTTACATGAATTTTTTTTATATCTGAATAGAAAATTCCAGTCTAACTCTAATAGCGTTAAATTAAATAGTAAGAAAGTCATTTGAAATTTTATTAAACCCAGTAGAAATTTAATGCCATCTACTGAAAAACGTTATTACCCATTATTAAACATACATTTTCTGACCTTATTTATATTACCTCTTAAAAATATTGCTTATTTAGGTTTTTAAAGGAAGTGAATTCTTAATAGTAAAACCTAATTTTCTTACATCGAAAGTTAACAGGATATGTATGAATGAACATTATCAGTGCATACCATCCATACTAAGCGGCGGATGACTGATTGCGCGGCCTGTAAGCTTAGAAAAATTTGTGGGACTTTAAGTGATATAACTTTCTCCCAAAAATTTCAGTCTTTTGACGACGTTTCCGTTTCTTATGCTCCATTGCTTTTGCTTCAGTTTTGTTACTCATAGTGTAAACATTATAGAATAAATTTAAATTTCGAACGAGATAAACTCACTACTTTATGAGTTCTATACATAGAGCATTATAATAGTATATCGTACAGTTTCTAACAGGATATATTATTGAAATTTTGATCGTTTATCTCATCTAGAATGGGAAAGAGTAAAAACTATGTTTAAAAAGAACAGGTCTTTTAAAAACGCGGGAATGTAAGCTTCAGCCTACATAGCCTACTGAGTAATCGGACAACGGCCATATTTGTCTGTTCTTGGAATAAGTTCATAAAGCTACAATCTATTGGTTGAAGACATTTGATGTAATATTATTGAGGTGCACTCATTCTAGGAGGTCTGGAACTGGAAGCATGTCTGTCAAAATGCTTTTTAAAGTTTGTATTTACAGAATTCTTAGTTTAGGAAAGCCAACCAATAATAAACTCAAGACTGTCTAATATGGTGTATCTAGGTTAGCAGGGCCATAGCTAGATTACTAACTTCAGGAGGAGTGTTAAACTTAACCTTAACCCTTACCCTAACCCTAACCCTACCCCCTCCTTAATGTAGAGAAACTCAAAATGTGTTAATGTTAACATATGCTATTGTCATTTAGAGAACCATACACTTTCAATGTTGTGTGCTGAGGAAGTTTTAAGTGTATTGAAGCTTTTCATAAATTTATTACTGATTTCCTGCTTGATTGTATTGGTAATAATGAACTTGTGTGTGGCTGGGAGCCTTATTTTTGTGGTTACATGTAAAATGTAGATGCAGCAAATTCCTTGCACAGAAGCAACAGCACAGAGAACAGCTCAGGATTCTCAACAAAGAACAAAGTTTTAAAACTGCACAGAGATGCTCTTTATTCATGATCGGTGATAAAAAATCTTTATAAAGACAGTAATAAATCCATACGTTGGCACGAGTTACATTCTCCTGAGTATCCTCTCCTGAGTATACACGTGCAGTTCAATGTTCCATTAATTTTACGATAGTATGTGTTGGGTCCACACAAAGGAAAGTGAAAAGTGCTTGTCGCTATATCGATAAATAAAATTAAAAATAAAATTAATCAGGGATTTTAAACGAAACATATTCTTCCTCAAAGAACGCAATTTGTCACTCAGTATCCGCGTTGACGTACCCAGCAAGCAAGTTTGCTATGCAATGTTGGTAATTTTGGTGTTCGCGCATTTCGTAAAAACAAAACAATTAAATAAATGTTAAAAATTTACAGAGTATGAACAAATTTGCTGGCTGTTTGGGACATTATAAGGGATATACTAAAGAAATTAGATAATTGAAAAATGTTCAGAAAATTATCATTTCATCAGTACTTCTCACAAAATGTGTCAAAGCTCATATATTTTGGCATGGCTTTGCCTTGTTTATTTAAAGAAAAATGAATGAAAAAACTAATCTCAAAAACCATGTGAGTACTTCGTAATCGCCTCAATTTAAACAGCATGCACAAAGAAAATGAAAAGTTTCAAATCTAGTTTAATCCAAAGATGTAAAATTTAAACTCTGTTTTGCAATATACTGAAATTTTAAAAAATTTGATAAACATTAAGCTCACTGCAAAACATGCTCAATTTGGACGTTTTTCAATCTATTTTTATGATTTTTTTTATTGAAGACTGATTTCCAGCCCAAGTAATTGTTTAAATGATGTAAGAAACTATAAAGACTTAAATTTAATACCCAAGAAGTTTGATAAGAATAGACAAACGGCAAAAATGTCCAAATTAGACACTTTGCACTTTGAACTTAATGTTCATCAAATTTTTTATAATTTTGGAAGGAAGAACAACCGTTTACTAAGGCAATGTAACTTTGAACTTTTTAACGTCTTTCTATTTTATGAACATTAGCGTGGGAGTTTTTGCAAGTCTTAGATTATTATGTCAAATAAGTAAATATTTAACTACCGTTTGAGTCAGGAGTGATACTGTGCATAGCTACAGCCAAATCAAGATAAGCGTTGTTTACAGGAAGAAAATATTTACGTCTCGTACGTTGATCTGTTGTGTTATGGACACTAACGACACTTCGTCCAACACTAGTTATGATATAAATGAAATCCCCAAATACTGCCATGGGACCTCGTGAAGTTCCAAAATCAGTTACATTTTGGGAGTAGTAAACATAGAAAAATATTTCCGTTTGAACTCGCCAATAAATCTTCTCTTTAGCCATGTCAAGCGTTAGATCATGTGCTATTGACTGAAGTGAAACTGAAAGAATATGATGTTTATTTGCACTCACGCTCCATAACCATAAGAAAAGTTCTGTACTTTCTGCCAAGAATAGATACCTTAATAAAAATATTTGTTTTGTACATTAGTTTTCTCTATACGTACTGAAATACATAAACAATTGGCAGGCTAATATATGCAAGAAAGGAAAGATAGAATACTTTTTTAGTTTAGACAAAGATGTTGTCAAAGTATTCGGAACTACTTTCATATACAGACGGTTTAATGGAACATATTCATAAAATTTGATGATATAGCAACATAAAGCTATTGTAACTAACAGGAAAAGATCACCTTTATCATTTGAAATCTCTCTTTAAAACCGAACTAAAATATATGAAGTAATTAAACATTGCATGAGGTTCAGAACATAATAATAAATGTAATATGCTATTTTTATTCACATAACTTCTATAATGATTGGTATTGTTTGCGATTATTGTCGGAATGAGTAATGCTGTAGTTTGGAGTGGCTGCTGAAAGAATTGTGTTGGTAATTGATAATGCTGAAAATTAGCTGATGCGTGGAATTTTTGTTCGAATTGAAAATTTGGTGTTGGTAAATGTTATGCACCATTTCATGTAGATTTAAAATTAAGAAAGCTTTGTCATTTCAATTTTAAGCTTTCTTAATTTTTCAGTTTCATCTTGCATGAAAATTAGCAGCTCCTTGGATGGATCATCATCCACAAATGTTTTAAAAAGAGCTATAGCTTCAAAAACAATATCTTTTGTTGATACTTTTTTTCTGTTTGTTTGGACTAACGATTTCTTATAACTATCTTAACCTTCTTTTTAATTGTAATTTTTCATTGTTTTCAATCAGAAGAAGATTGACACTGGAGCTAACGCTATTGGTATCATTTAAAATGATGACTCTATCGCCATGTCATGTTCGTGTTTTTAGAATCTTTGGATTGGACAAGCTGCAAAACTGCTTGAACACTATGGCCTTTACTTTATCGAAAATGTTTGATGCAACTGGCAGTTTTGATTATCATCGCAGCATATTTGCATTCTCAATACATTTCTTAAATGTATTACGCATTTGAGTAACAGTAAAGTCCATGTTCTTGTCGTTCATTGCTACTTGCCCCGAACTCTTTAAAACTTTCTCGTATATATTACCGTTCTTTTGGCTTTTGTGTTCGTGAAACTTAATTTTTCTTGTAATATGATAACAATTAATGCCTAACATAAAGTTTTAATTAGAGCTATAGAAATAGACCAAAAGCTGTAAAATTGAATTTATACTGACGTTTCGTCTTTACTCAAGACATATTCAGGCAAGTAATAATTTATAATGAGATTTTAAGACAAGATATTGTATTTACAAAGGTGTTGAATTACGACTAAAGGAGGCGGTGTCAAATGGATTACATGATAAAGAAGTTGGGAAGTAAAATTTAGTGAAGTTAAGAGAGGTTAAGTGGAATGGAACCTCCTTGCACGAAGAGTGAAGGCTTGTATTTATTGATTAGAAGACTCTCATTAATGGAGAGTTCATAGGAATCGTTAGAAGAGGAAATTATTTTAAAGTCGTAAATTATTTATAACATATTCAGAAAGCTCTCGCTCCACAAGGCTTTTAAGCCAATTTCTTTTGAATCACATGATTATTATCTTCAGATTCATCATCAGTGGAGCAGCTACAGACCTAACGTTTGCCTAAGCTACACTAAGAAACACTGCATGAACTAAATGTCGTGAAATGATTTTCCATTCAGGTGATTTGATTGGATGTGTGATTGAATTTATTAAAGGGAAGTGTGCAGCCACTTAATTTGCAGCTCTTGACTTTTCAATATACTCTGCCATTCAATGCAAGTTAAAAGAAGGCTTGAAAAACTATAAACTTGATATATTTTATGTTTTTCTAAATTGCCACATTTTTGAAAACTAAAATCCATTTTTATATTTTTCATGTAACTATGTTGGAATGTGTGTAGTTCTTTTTATCTTCATTACAAAACGAAAAGTTGAAGTTTTTTACGTTCACCACATTCGTGAATAATTTAAAACTTTATTGCCATTCCGTATTGAGATTGTTTCACATCCCTTACACTGCCTCAAAAAAGTATACAAAAGAGCACAGTATAGCAACAAACAAGGCTCCCAATCTGTTGAAATCCTATGTGTAGGGTATATCTTATTAAGCATATGATTACCATGGAGGCGTCAAGCAAATTGTATTTTCTGTCATAGAAAAGCGCTCTTAGGTGGCCAGCCTAAACAATTAATGGAATTAAATGTACAACACTAAGTTGCACATTGAAGTCGTACTACTTTTTTGTAGGTTGTGGAAAGCCAAGGTTCTGTGAGTATTTGACTAAAGTTTTATGTGCAAAGTAATTATTTAATCTTTTATTTCAGTTTCTAACGCTCTGTTTTATTTTATTTAATGACTTCATCATATATAAACATTGATCCCTCCGTTGTTACCATTTTTTCAAAGCTCTTTGGTTGCTCAACCTAAATATCGCTGTCGATTTTTGAAATTTCAGGATCTGCATGTTATTTTCTACTGCATGTGTGCTGAATAATCACACGAAACGTGTTCATTATTGCAGTTGGTTTGAAATTCCTTATAGTCACGCAATAAAATTTTGCTGGCCAAATCTCTCCGAAAGACGTTGATTTTAATAAAAATCTGTCGAACTATATGACGTTTATTTCTTTATAGCCAACAAAATACTTAATATTCGCTCCCTTGGGAGAAAGCGAGTTTTGATTTCCCCGGAAAATCGATATTTTTTCTATTATTAAACCTTTAAATAACAAACCATAATACGGACTTATAAAATTCAACTTTTCTATTAAATTAAAACACCGTCTCTAAAAACAAAAACTCTTACCTTACGTAAGAAAACCCTCCAATAGATTGACATAGTTTATTAATTTTACGCTTACAAGTAAATAAAAAGAATTTCAATATCGCCTTACCCATGTTTTGAGTCAAATGCAATGCTGGAAAATTGTAAGCCTGGTTGAAGCCTCATAACACTTGTAGTTTTATTTTTCAAATAAATTTGGTAGATAATGTTCGTGGAGTCAATGTAAAAGATACGACGACCAATCCAGTCAACTGTAATATCATGAACAGAAACATTTTCCGCAAAAATTTCGTTTCTAGTCAAGTCAAGATTTCCCCGTTTGATGTCTTTGTCATCAATGTAGTAAAGCACATTCTCAACTACATCAATTTCTATGTCATTATATCTTGATGCATGGTCAGATTTATTCTTACTGGAGCCATTAATAGTGCTGACATGAATATCTCCAGTAATAGAATCAACAGAGTATATTTTATCAAAGCTCATAATAATCAAATATGGCTTTGGATAAACATCTAAATAAATAATAAAAACTATAAATAACAACGATGAGAGTGGATTTAAAAATGCAAATTTTATAGACTTTACGATCATAATATTTTGTGAAAGACCAGAATAAGTATTTTTAGAAAGAATTTTTCACTGTAGAAATATTACTAATAACTGAAATTAGATTGGCTGCACAACTTCTACCTATTTTTGTTGAATATTGTTTTTGGTGCTATGAACAAGAAACTATGAAAGTTTGTCAAATCTAAAGATTATACCTTTGTAAAACACATTTCTGTTTGCATTTGCATCATTTCTTTGTTGTATTGTTTTACTTCCTTGCATGCAGTCGTGTTATCGTCATTGCCAATTTTATCAACGCAAGTTTCCATCCATTCTTTCACGTTGTCTTTTAATGTCTCTAAGCTTTTCTTGCAGATTGATATGTCGTCATTACCATTTACTATTTGGCCACTAATAGACAGGATTATGAGAGTCCCAAGAAACACTTTTGTTGAACTTGATATCATCTTTATTTTCTATTTATTAGAAGGTGGACGGTTACTAATTTCTTTAAAGCTTTTGTAGTAAAACATTTACTTTATTTATGAAAGGCTTATCATTATTATAATCATATAATCATTTGTTCTTAAACTTTTTTGATATATAAATCAAGTATTGATTTCTATAATTATGTAACATTTTAACTTCCTTCTCCAAAAAGTATGTTCACGTTTGCTTTCAGATAATTTATGATGATTGGATATTGTTGCAATAGATTAGACAAATTGTTCATTACAAAGACTCATGTTTACAACAATTCATATAAGTAGAGTTCATCCGCCTAGAACGTGTTGTGAATAAATAGATGTAAGGTTTCTAGCAAACGAAAGCATAGAAAGAAATAAAACATTTTAATGTCCACTATAAGGAAATGACGCAATATATGAAATTCACCCAGAGCGGTTTAGAAAAAATTTAAAATGGGTTGATTTCAAATTTGCTCATGTTAACTCAGTTTACCAAATAAATGGGAAAGACGTATTGCTTAACTAAGCCAGCAAAATTAAATGTCAAATAATCTGTTGCGCAGTGTTTAACAGACTAGCAGGCCTCTCAGTAACTACATGTCGTCTAGTTACAGAAATTAAGGCCGTTAAACAATACATGATATTCTGCTTTACAACATCTGTCAGTCGTATACAGAAGTTCGACTATCATAATTATATAAATTCTGAATTGAGTGAAATTTATGAGTATTTTGACAGAACTGCTAAAGTAAAGAAAATCTAAAAAGCTAAAAAACTCTTACTTCTTTAAATATTTTGTTTTAGACAATTAAAAGGCATTTACCATTTGTCAAAAATATTCTTTCAATATTGAATAATTGTAGCAGAAGAAACAAGAGACGAAAAATGTATCATTTGTTCTACATGCATTCCTTGCATTTTAAAATGACTTCTGTATTGATGTTTGATGATGATTTGCCCCATTTCAATTTGTTGAATTATGTACCTCTCTTTCTTTATCATTTCCCTTAATCCTAAAGCTTAGTTTTAATGTTCAATCAAATATTCTTTATCACACATGCATTCAAGTTTTAGTTTACTATCATTCTCATGTAAAAACGTAAAGCGTTTGCAAATATTTTATTATTCTTAAATGTCTATGATAGTTAAAAAACATCGTTTTGTTTATCTCTATTTAGAAAAAAATACTTAATGATGGTTGCTTCAAATATTTTTGATGTAGCTACTATTTTCTCTGGCGTATCATTGGAAATATGATATAATATATTTCTGGACATTCATAAATATAAATAAGTAGATCTTTATCTTTAGTTGTGATCAATCAATTCGTTTTTGTTTCCATCATAAGGATAGACATAAAATGATAAAAAGATTTGTGAAAGGGTAAAAGATTTTTAAGTAATTTTAGACTGGTCAAATTACCAAATGGTAGCTATGTATATATGATGATTAGCTGCGCTACTCTAAACTACAGAAAATGTTTAAAAAAACATACGAAAATGTTTCATAATGCTTTAAGTATTTTATAAGATAAAGATTGTGTTAGATTATCTGTTGGATTACGTATAAGTATGACTATGATCAATGAAATGTATGATCTTGATAAGGAAGTTAAATCCATAAGAGCTATTATTTTTGCATTATGTGATAGGCTCTGAATTTTAGGTTTTCTTTATGTTTTCTTTGCTTACCATTGAAGAGACGATTTGGCTATCAATGAGATTTCTCTTTTGAATTCTGACGAGTTGTTTTCTATTCTTCTCAAACAGCAGCTTAGAAAAAATATAACTGAAGCAGAAACTGTCTTGTCCTAAAGTGCTAGTAATATTGGCTTCTTGAATTTTGATATCAACACTAGACAAGTACTTTTCTGTGGACGGGGACACAAATTTTGATGATTTTTAATTATATTTTGGATAAAGAACCGTAATTGCAGAAATTTAGTGTCAGAGAAAATATGCAACAAAATAATTTTTTTCAGCAATTCGAAGAAATACCATTTACATTGAAAATAACAGACCAAATTATTTAATTCCTTATAACAACACCCCGGGATAAAATGTGTTTATGATGACGTTATTCAAATTGGTCAACTATTTCAAGTGTCTCTATAAACTAAAAGAAAAATGTGCACTGCAGATGTTAGTTTCCGCTCATAGATAAGATATTATAAAGCCAAAAAAGGAGTGCTGTCTATAAGCAACTTTTGTTCAATTTTTATAGTTCATTATAATATGTTTTACCCACTTTTTACTTAACCCAACATGAAACTTTCTAAAGTATATCATATTCAGACAAGGCTAGTTTCTTAGGTGATTATTATTATACATCCCATTTTACATGATTTCAATTTCTCATGTTTTTAATAAATTTAGTTTATTTCAATGTATTCATTCTCTTTCCTCTTTCAAAAATGCAGAAAATAAGGACAAAAAAGACACATTAGTGGTTGCACCCCCCCTCCTCATAAACATTTTAAAGCACAATTTTCGACTTACATTTTACATGATATACATGATATTCTGTTTACAACATCTGTCAGTCGTAAAGAGAAGTTCGACTCTCATAATTTTATAAGTTCTGACATGAATGAAATTTATAAGCGTTTCGACAGAATTGCTAATATAAAAAAGTATAAAGAACTAAATAGAGGAATTCAACTTTGAAGTATTAAAAAGTTTTAATGTTCAAATATATTGTTTCAGACAATTAAAAGGTGTTTTCCATCTGTTAAAAATATTCTTGCAATATTGAATAATTGTAGCAGAAGAAACAAGAGACGACAAATGTATCATTTATTTTGCATGCATTCCTTGCTTTTAAAAATGACTTCTGTATTGATGTTTGATGATGATTTGCCCCATTTCAATTTGTTGAATTATGTACCTCTCTTTCTTTATTATTTCCCTCAATCCTAAAACTTAGTTTTAATGTCGAATCAAATATTCTTTATCACACATGCATTCAAGTTTTAGTTTACTATCATTCTCATGTAAAAACGTAAAACAGTTTGCAAATATTTTATTATTCTTAAATGTCTATGATAGTTAAAAAACATTTTTTTGTTATCTCTATTTAGAAAAAAATACTTAATGATGGTTTCTTCAAATATTTTTGATGTAGCTACTATTTTCTCTGGCGTATCAATGGAATTATGATATAATATATTTCCAGACATTCATAAATATCAATGAGTAGAACTTTATCATTGGTTGTGTTCAATCAATTCGTTTTTCTTTTCATCATAAAGATAAATATAAAATGATAAAAAGATTTGCGAAACAGTAAAAACTTTTTGAAGAATTTTAAGTTAGTCTAATTACCAAATGGCAGTTATGTATACATTAAGCATGGCTGCGCTACTCCTAACTACAGAAAATGTTTAAAAAACATACAAAACGTTTCATAATGATTTAATTATATTATAAGATAAAGATTGTGTTAGATTATCTGTTGGATTGCGTATAAGCATGACTATGATAAATGAAATGTATGGTCTTGATAAGGAAGTTTAATCTATAAGAGCTATTGTTCTTAAATTATGTGATAGGCTCTAAATTTTAGGTTTTCTTTATGTTTTCATTACTTACCATTGAAGAGGCGATTTGGCTATCAATGGAATTTCTCTTTTGAATTCTGACGAGTTGTTTTCTATTCTTCTCAAACAGCAGCTTAGAAAAAATATAACTGAAGCAGAAACTGTTTTGTCCTAAAGTGCTAGTAATATTGGCTTTTTGAATTTTGATATCAACACAAGACAAGTACTTTTCTGTGGACGGGGACACAAATTTTGATGATTTTTAATTATATTTTGGATAAAGAGCCGTAATTGCAGAAATTTAGTGTCAGAGAAAATATGCAACAAAAATATTTTTTTCAGCAATTCGAAGAAATACCATTTACATTGAAAATAACAGACAAAACTATTTTAATTCCTTATAACAACACCCCGGGAAGAAATATTTTTATTTTGACGTTATTCAAATCGGTCAACTATTTCAAGTGTCTCTATAAACTAAAAGAAAAATGTGCACTGCAGATGTTAGTTTCCTTTCATAGATAAAATACTATAAAGCAAAAAAGGAGTATTGTCTATAAGCAACTTTTAATCAATTTTTATAGTTCATTATAATACGATTTACCCCCTTTTCACTTAACCTAACATAAAACTTTCCAAAGTACATCATATTCAACCAACGTTAGTTTCTTGAAGTAAATGGTTTGAGCCCGAGAGTATCGTTTCATGTTTTTAAATGATGATCATCCAGGTTAATAAAGTCCTGAGAAGGACTGTTCTTGTTGTTGTTGACTGACGTTTCGACAACCTTAGCGGTAGTCATCTTCAGAGTCAAATGAGGAGTAAACGTCAGGTTAGCCGTATTTTTTATCTGGTTCTTACGTCATTGTATTGTGGTAACAGGAAATGTGTATTGTCATTGTGAATTAGTGTGAAGTGAAATATTTCAATTTAGTTGTGATGTGTGATTTAGGTGTGATGTTTTTATTTGTAATGTGTGGGTTATCAATTGTGTATATTCATTGTGAATTAGTGTGAAGTGTAATGTTTTTAGTTGATCGTTTGTTTGTATTGTGAGTATGTCGTTTGTAAGGTGCCGGTAATTGCTCTGATTTGTTCAGGGGGGTTTGTTCCAAGCTGGTATACCAACTTTCAAATGTAAATCGTTGTCTATAGTCAGCATTGTAAGTAATGCATTTTGCCGAGTCCCAGTCAATGTTGTGCTTTGTGATTCGGTGATGTTCGGCAATGTGATTAGTTTTGTCTTGTTTCTTAGTAGCTCGTTTTGTGTTCAGTAAGTCTTATGTTTAAGTTCCTGCTAGTTTCCCCGATATAGGAGGCGTGGCAGTCGGAGCAGTTTATTTTGTAAACTGCACCTTGTCGTTCGTTGTGTTGTTCTTTGTCCTTTATGTTCGCTAGTACTTGTCGTAACGTTGTGATTGGTTTATGTGCGACACGTATGTCGTATGGCCATAGGATACGCGAGATAGTCTCAGACGTACCTTTGATGTAAGGTATCGTTGCTGTTGTCACTGAGTTGTTCGTTTCGTTGGGTTCGTTGGGTTTGTAAGTGTTGCGTTTGATAAAGTCACAGTTATAGTTGTTTTTGTCAAAAACAAGTTCGAGATAGTTGTTTTCGTTTTGTAGATCGTCCGGTGAATTACGTATGATTTGTGCACGTCTTGCTAATATTCTGATTGTGGTGGCTTTGTTTGATGTAGGGTTGTAAGATGTTTGGTCTGGTAGTAGGTCAGTATGTGTTGGCTTGCGATAAACTGTTGTTCGTAGTTTTTGATTGTCATGTTTTACCAAACAGTCGAGAAAAGGAAGAGTTCCGTTTTCTTCGACATCTTTGGTATATTGTATGTGGCTGTTCTGTTTGTTGATGTGAGTATGGAAGTCATCAATATCGTCTGCATGTAGTGCTGTGATTGTGTCATCTATGTAGCGAAATAAAAAAGGCAGTGCATGTTTGTAAGTCGTGAGCGCCCGTTCCTCTATAGATTGCATTACAATTTCAGCAACTACAACAGAAACGGGCAAGCCCATTGCCGTCCCATGTAATTGTTTATAGTGTGTTCCTTTGTATTGGAAGTAAGTCGAGGTGAGGCAGAGCTCCAGTAACTCCATAATGATTTCTGTCGCGTCTGTTGCGTCTTCTGTTGCGTCCACGACCACCCAGACTATACGGACTACCAAAACTTCACAAACCACAAATACCCATGTGACCAATTGTATCATTTTGTGATTTGCCTACTTACGAACTTTCACAGTACTTGACTGACATACTGCAACCATTTACAAACAAATCAAAACACATGCTAAAATCCACTTAAACTTTCATTAAAAAACAGTGCACTATACAAATACCGGACAACTATATACTAGTATCTTTTGATGTAAAATCACTGTTCACTAGTATTCCACTTAATCTGGCACTTACTTGTACAAAAACCCTCATTACAAACACCACAGACGTACTGCCATTACCGACAGAAGACATTATAGAGCTACTGCAGCTCTGCCTCACCTCGACTTACTTCCAATACAAAGGAACACACTACAAACAATTACATGGGACAAAAATGGGCTCACCCGTTTCTGTTGTAGTTGCTGAAATTGTAATGCAATCTATAGAGGAACGGGCGCTCACGACTTAGAAACATGCACTACCTTTTTGGTTTCGCTACGTAGATGACACAATCACAGCACTAAATGCAGACGAGATTGATGACTTCCATACTCACATCAACAAACAGAACAGCCACATACAATTTACCAAAGATGTCGAAGAAAACGGAACTCTTCCTTTTCTCGACTGTTTGGTAAAACATGACAATCAAAAACTAGGAACAACAGTTTATCGCAAGCCAACACATACTGACCGACTACCAGACCAATCATCTTACAACCCTACATCACACAAAGCCACCAAAATCAGAACATTAACAAGACATGCACAAATCATACGTGATTCACCGGACGCTCTACAAAACGAAAACAACTATCTCGAACGTGTTTTTGACAAAAACAACTATAACTCTGACTTTATCAAACGCAACACTTACAAACCCAACGAACCCAACGAAACGAACAACTCAGTGATAACAGCAACGATACCTTACATCAAAGGTACGTCTGAGACTATCTTGCGTATCTTACGACCATACAACATACGTGTCGCACATAAACCAATCACAACGTTACGACAAGTACTAACCAACATAAAGGACAAAGAACAGCCCAACAAACGACAAGGTGCAGTTTACAAAAAAACTTCTCCGACTGCCACGCCTCCTATATCGGGGAAACTGGCAGGAACTTAAACATAAGACTTACTGAACACAAAACGAGCTACTAAGAAACAAGACAAAACTAATCGCATTGCCGAACATCACCGAATCACAAAGCACAACATTGACTGGGACTCGGCAAAATGCATTACTTACAGTACTTACTATAGACAACGGCTTACATTAGAAAGTTGGTATACCAACTTTGAACAAACCCCCCTGAACAGATAACAGCAATTACTGGCACCTTACAAAGGACTTATTCACAATACAAACAAACGATCAACTAAAGACATTACACTTCACACCAATTCACAATGGCAATACACAATTGATAACCCACACATTACAAATAAAAACATCACACCTAAATCACACAACACAACTAAAAATAAAATATTTCACTTGACACTAATTCACAATGACAATACACATTTCCTGTTACCACAATACAATGACGTAAGAACCAGATAACAAATACGGCTAACCTGACGTTTACTCCTCATTTGACTCTGAAGATGACTACCCCTAAGGTTGTCGAAACGTCAGTCAACAACAAAAAAACCAGTCCTTCTCAGGACTTTATTAACCTGGACGATCATCATTTACAAACATGTTACTTTCTTAGGTAATTATCTCTATACATCACATTTCACAATTTCAACGTATTACTTCCATTTCCTCTCTCAGGAGGCGGAAAATAAGGACAAAAAAAGACAAATTAATGGTTGCGACCCCCCCTAAACATTTTCAGAGAAAATATAGGACTTACATTTTCATAAGTTACAATCCTCATACAGGTAAGTGTTCTTTCGTTTTCACCGAATGTATAAAAGCAAATTTTCTGCACATACGTTTTTACTTTTCCATCATAAATTTTGGCGTACTACATATGTTTGTGTCTTATTAACATAATGTCAAATCTAAGTTGTTTGGGCCTATTACTTGTGCAATATGTATAAATGTACATCATTAGACTATAATTTTGAACAATTTTTCTGAAAATAGTAATGATTTTTCTGCAATTCGTTTTTAAAAATATTACATTGTCATTTAATGCAAAAACGTTCTCTCAAATTTATTCAGTTTCTACAAAAAAAAAACGCTTTCTGAAAAAAAATCTGCACAGAAATGTCTCTTTTGTTACGTTACTTTTGAATCAGATTGTGTGACAGGGAATATTTAATACTGATTGCAAAAAAATATAAACACCTCTTAAAAAAATTCTTTTTAATGTTTAAATTATTCAACAGCTTAATTCCATTGACGTAATTTTATTGGCGTGCTTTAGATTTGCATTGAAATTCTCACGAAGACACTCATATAATATTGCAGTTAAGTTGTTCATTCTCTTCTTTGAGTCACGCAACGTCAACAAGAGTTGTGAATTTTTAGGTTTGAGAAGCCAGTTAGAGAAATCATAGGACGTAGATGTGGCTAAAACACGCCTTTTTAGAGATTGTACTTTATTCATCATGTTTCTAATAAATTTTGCTTCGTCAGGTATCAATGAGCCCAATTTATGCTTTAACATATATCCAAAAATACTTTAGAAAGTTCTCTATGCATGATACCTTATAATATTTTTCTTACATTTACGCAGCATATTAGAAACGCTTTACCTGCTGCTTTAATATTTAAATTTTAAAAATTGTTTGTGTGGGAGAATAAATTAGTTTTTTCTTCTATTTCCAATTGACTATATTTAATATGTATGGATCTCTGCTAAGTAAGAAATTTCATTATAATTTTGCTATTGTTAAACCGAATAGTTTTTGATATATTACAGAGTTAAACTTTCACTAGTTGACAGAGGTCATTTTACTAAAATATGTTGTCATGTAGCAATGTAAAGTATTTGTTACAAAGAATTCTTTGCTAATGTCCTTTTCTGTGGACATTTAAATGTCACTCAATCTATTGACTTCTCTTCAAACCATGAAATCACAAATCTGAGGCAGAAAAATAACTGAACAATAAACACACGAAGAAATCTATTTGAAAAATAAGGCCAAAACTCCTTTGTTAAAGATTGACTGTTTTTTTGGTTTCGCGTTCATACTTTGCCAGCAAAGTAAAAGATACTTCAAAAAGTGACTTACTACAAAAACCAACCTATGCAACTATCTTTATCGAGCAGCTATTAACATGCCAACAAACAGACTAATCAAAGTGCTTGTTCAACACGACAATATCATAGAGCATCACACGTCATTTAAAAACAGATGGATTCAATTAAATACTTTGTAATGCAGGTCACAAGGTGCTTTATAGTGCTGCTGTCGAAAAAATTCTTCCGCGAATACCTTTATGAACATTTGAAGAATACATTACCACCGACTTTCTCTTCTACTTCACGAAACAGCTTGAGACAACAAATAAAGTTGATATTCTACGGAATATCTTATCTTGTATTCAATATAGATTCACTGGAGGATGTTATCAATTTTGACAAACTTTGAATAATTTATGGCTCGGAAAAGAAAATTCAAAAATGTCTCAGAATACGACATAGCAAGCTTTCCTAGCGTTGATAGATCTTTAAGCCAGCTATTAGTCCATCCACTAACTGGGTGTGACACAGTCTCTTATTTTTGAGGGTGCTACAAAAGAAAACTGCATTGGATGGCAGGAAATTAATTCATTCTCAACGGACTATAGAACCAAACAATTACATCGTCAGAAGAATACATCACAAAGCAATCTATGGACGTTATTGAGAGGTGTGTGTTGCTGTTCTTTCATCGAAAGAAAAGGAAACTGATACAAACTCATTAAATATGCATGCAAAGGAAAAGTCAGTGCAAGTACTTTAAAGGCAATCTGTATTTAAACTGCGCTTTGTAATATGACTTTTATCTATTGCATTTTTCCCACAGCTGTACGACCAATTTCATATGAAAAAGCAGTTTCCTCGTATTCACAATTTATTGATTGAGCTTTACTGAACTGATTAGCAAATAGTTCATGTTAAATCGATGCAGACAAATGAACCTGTAAAACTGTCTGAATGTTCTGTTTTAAGAGCATGATACACTACTCAAGTTGAAAAGCTAGATGTCAACAAAGTACAATATTTCTGGCAATAAAGCAGGAATTGACCAAGTGACCATTTTAACAAACTGTTATCGGTGGATAACTTCGCGAGTTTTATTGAATTCACTCAAATACATGCTTAAAATAATCGCTGTATGTTCCTTTTTCAAATAAACTTTGATTGGATAAATTTCGATACAATACAATGGCAAGAACTGCGAAAAACCTCATTTTTGTAATACAATCTACATATCTTTTGCCATGTTGACGCCGCCATATTGAATAATCATGATGACCCAACGCGCACACATATAATATGTACGTACCTATGACTACTACATCTATGGTTAAAACAGATATTTTAACATGGCGCAAAGCTCAAATTTAAACACGGTAAACAATTACAGACTTGCATTGTCATGTTATATCGCAAGCTAAGCAAAGAAGATAAAAAATTGAACATGCTTTGTATATTTTAACTAGTCTGAGGCAACGTATTTTAAAAATCGCTGTAGTAAAAGCACTTCTACTTTGTTTTGAAAAAAATGCAGCAACCCTTATTCAGCGTTGATTGTTATTCTTTCAATAATATTACACGACGCCTTTCCTTTATCGCGTTCCAGACTTTGTTGTGAGCAAAACGCGAGCGCCAAATTGTATTCGAGAAAACGCAAAATTCAACGCTTGAAACAGGCCTTATTATGCGATGCCCGATGTTACTAAAAGATGTTAGATACAACCACATTTCACGTAGTGATTAGCCGCTGACCGTGAGAGTACGGGCAGATTAAGAAAAAAGGTACGTATAGCGTACATATGGATTTAATTTTAAAAAGACAAAATACTATTAACAAGTCTTCAATTTACCTATTGATATTATTCTAATTGAGAGTCAAGCACAATCCTTAATTAACATATTCATAATCACTATACATAAATTTAAAAGTTGCTTTTTATCGAGGAGATAAAGTGAATTTAACTGAATGAAAATGAACTATTAGTTTGAAAAATTTACGATAATCGTAAAACAGAGGGAAATGAGAGCAAAGATGAGCCTAACGTCCATGGTCCTAGCTTTATACTGTTCGATCACTAATGTTTTACTTCTATTCTCCTACCTCTATGGTCCTAGCTTTATACTGTTCGATCACTAATGTTTTACTTCTATTGTCCTAATATCTCCACCGTCTTTATACCGGCTGATCTTTAATGTCATATTTCTACTCTCATCTGTCGAAAATCATTTGACTAACAAACACACAACTTGAATGAAAAATTTTGATATATTCATAAATATACCATACAATAATTGAAAACCATATTTAGGTTTGACACAGTATGAAAAAAGGCGTATACAGTCAATAAACTTAGACACTTCTTAAAAGCCAAGACCTCTTGTATGTGAAGACACATTTACAACCTTTCCTTAGCGGAGGTGAATACCAAAACAACATCCACAAACAACATTATAAACTGTTGTAAGCGGTTGCACTTGATCTATTTTCAGTCAAATTAGTAATTATCCCGACTAATTGACATATTACGGTATATAAATAGATGTTGTTTTGTAATGCATGTAAATTGCTTCGTCTCCTTCATTTGTCTTCATGAACCACTATAGTTTCTTCTCCAGGTTTGCGCATTTATGTTCCTCAAAGAAAATTTTTTCATGTCATGTGAACTTTAGGCATTGTGTCTGTACAATGACAATATACATAGTGAATTTGTTGTTTGATAAAGTCTATGGACTCAAACGTTTCACTGTACAGATGTTGGACTTTTCAGTCGTTATCAAGCATATAATCATATTTTAAAACATTGTAAAAACAGTCATATTTAAAAAAATTTTTATAATTATGCAAAAATTAACAAACATCTCATAAGCGGACACCTCCGACAACAGAACATCAAGTCTTGGTCTCAAGGGTGTCCTTTTACAGTAAGTTCGATTGCATTCATTGAATATAAAAATGCTTTAAAACGTCTATGCCTATATAGAGTAAAGAATGTTCTGAATTTTCTTCCTTGATGCTTTCCATCGTTACAAATATTTGCTGGCACGGATGAAACTATCAAACACAATAGTGGTCATTTTACGAGCGTGATTAACACTATCGTATCTAGGTCATTCGCATTGAATATTAAAGTTTATTACATGTTATTTTGCTATGACATGATTTCTTTGCACGAAATTTTCAAAACATGTCTCGCATACATTTTACTTTTCTTTCAAGGATTAGGCATGGAAATTTTTTGTGAGAGAAAATTACTGGTTGTTGGTCCGTTATTCATGTGTATTCAGTTATTCCTGGCATTTGAAATGTCCCATGAAAACAGAGAACAGGAAATATTATACCGTGATTTTACGCTTTTTAAAAGAATAAAAATGCAAATTGATTAATGTTTTATGATTTTCATGAATAACTAGGTTTAGGGTTTGTGCTCGAGAATGGTATGAGAAAAGTGACGGGATTAAATATCCCTAAAACCAACTACTGGGAAACAGTTCTTGGATGGGAAATGTTTAAGTCAGTTTGGAAATCAAGAGTTGTCGATATTACAAAGGAAATGCGAAACGGACTGGAGGCACAAAATGTTCCCTTGGTAACACCCGATGGAAAGAAATGTGTGAGTTTACTTGATTTACTTAAAGCTGAGAGAGCATTAGTCGTGTACTTTGGAAGTTGTAGTTGCCCAGTGTTTATGAATAAACTGAAAGAACTTGGTGTTGTAGCTCAAGACTTTTCAGATATCGTGGATTTTGTCGTTGTATATATTGAAGAAGCTCATCCAATTGATGGATGGTCTTTCAAGGTAAATTCTTTTATTTCTTCAACATAATTTTGAATTGATGAAAATCGTAGAGTTATATTATAGCTACGTTATTCATTATGAAGAATAGTTTTTCCAGTATAATATGAAAGAGAAATTAAACGGCTACAGCAATTTCGTGATTTATAAAACATTCTTTGTATAACCATAATAATAATAATAACGAAGCATAAAAATTTCATCAGGTAAAAATTTTTGCAAACACTCATAACATTTTAGTAGGCTATATAGCCAGACAATATGTTCTGCTGACATAATAATAGCTTTTTTATCTTACTGATAAAAACGGGACCTTTTTCAAAGGCAGAAATAGTGAACTTCTGTTGAAGTATATTTTCATTAGGCAAAAACAAAGGTGTTGTTTGAAAAAGAATCGTCCCTTTCATTATTTGACAATCTTTTGTGTAGAGAAAAACATGTCTTAAGATTTCTTGATAAAGTCATGAAGGAAGCTAATTTCACTTCATTTTAGAATAACTTTATCAAAGTACGAAAGCATCAAAATCAATATGAAAGATGCAAAGGCGCGCAAAAGCTACAAGAACTCAATCTTCCATGTCAAATAATGGTAGATACAATGGACGATAATGCAAATGTGGCCTGTGGAGCGTTGCCTGAGAGACTCTAAGCCATCGAAGAAGGTAAAGTCGCATACGTGGGCGGACAGGGACCAATGAATTCATCAATGAAAGCAGCACGTGACTGGCTAGAGTCATATCGCGGGAAAAACACATTTAGAAGATGGACAATCTAACCCAGCGAGCAAGAACTGTACAGAATGCAAACTTCGTATATGCAAATAGGACACTTGAAATCAATGACAATTTTTATAAATACAAAAATAAAAGCCTACCGGAAAACATATGACTCCCACCAGACATTTTCTTGCCGTTCTTTAGGTTCACAATTTTCTCTTCATTGGAATCACTTTCGACATCATTGTCATGAATCTTGTTCACTTTAGCACTACTCTTATCGCAGGTGTCACGTGCATCGCAGGTGTCGCGTGCATCATCATCTTAATTAGATTAAATGAGTAAGAGAGCAATCAGCATTATATGTACATGGTACTGCATCTTACATAATAATGATCATGTATTTTCATTTTGAGTCACACACTACAATACCATGCAAAAAGTCAATTAGAAAGTTCATCACACCATTAGAAGTAGTACTACATGCAACACATCACTATCTTCATAGGTACATCACTATCTTCATATGTACATCACTATCTTCATCCATACATCACCACTTTCATAAATCCCCACTCCACCTTTATGTATCCCCATCATACCTTCATACATCCCCACCATCACACATTCAAACCTTCATGCATCCACAACTTGATACATCTTTAACTTTATAAATATCCAACCTTATACATACACACCTTCATCCATACACACCTTCATCCATACACACCTTCATCCATACACACCTTCATATGTCCACACTTTTAAACATTCCTAATTTTAAGGTTGCCCAGTTATAACTGTGATTGATGGATATATGCTACTATGTGCCTAAATTCAACAGTCAAATTCAGACCACTAAGAGTGGTGACTAGTTTATAAAACTCTGAGAAAATCCTTCTCTGTCCTCATTTAGGACAGTATAACAAAGTTGTCATTTTCAAAACTTGTGCTTTTGACTGATTACTCTGTCAACATTATGAGTTAAAAATTAAGGGCCTTGTGATTGGGAAAAAGAGTCTTACTAAAAATGTGAATTTGAGGTCAATGTAAGACAGCATTATATAATGCTTAACAATGAAAAACTTTAAAAGTTCTAAAATCATTGTTTGAATTGGATTTACTTCATTACTGCGTAGATTAGGGCAGCTTCCCAACCTTTTTTCCTCTTTCATGATGAAATCATGATGTAATCTTTCATGATGTAATCACTTTTCACAGTTTCATTTATAATTTTACATACCGATACCTTCACTATTTATTTTGATATGACTGCTTTCATTTTGTCCAACATCATTATCCTTTCTGTCATAAGGTGTATTTATTAGTGACATTTCAATTGCTTTTTCTATATCTCTTTGGTACAACTTTTCACGAACGGAAGGCCTTACAATAGAAAAAAATCTCATGACGTTGTTGTATCACACATTGAAGAAATTAGGGTGTACATTGGATTACACAAGGCAAAACAAAGGCTTATAAAGGATTAGAGATCTACTATAATATCTGTGTAAAACAGCATAATACCCTTTAGCCAAAATTAAAAATCTATTTTTGGGTCACAACTTCTCTCGCCTTTCTTCTCTTTGTTCATTTCCTTCTCTTTATGCTTCGCCTTCTTTGTTTGTGGTTCAAAATCAACTTCAAAATCATCTGAAACATATCATGAAGTCATAAATACAAAAACTTAGCAATTTAAAACAAGAGAAATCTATAGAACATGCAGGTACATGTTCTATGTAGGTACATGTAAACTGATACAATATAAAATGTACCCTTCTCCTACCCTTGTAAACCAGAGTGTATAACCACATGCTTTACTGTAAAACAGAGCAATTATAATTTTCATTAATAGCTACGTAGCTATGAGATCACTGTATGTACAATACATTACCATCACTTTCACAATTGGAGCTCATATCAGTATAATTAACATTTTTTCTCCCTTTCCTACAAGAGATGATGGTGAAAAATAAAACATGAGTAAACCTAAATGCTTGTAGATGTAGATCTTCAAGGCTCGAGCAGTCCTGAAAATGACTGTTGGTGTTGTTAATGATTGATATTTTGAAATCCTTTGATCATCAGAGTCAAGTAACACACCAACACCAAGAATTCTTTTCAGGACTGCACAAAGCTGGACGATCAACATCTAAAAAATATAATATAATAGGTAATGAAAATAATAAATTCTAATATTAAAATCGTCCCTGCTTTATTAATCACCAATATTGTCAACCAACAGTAAAACATGTTTCGCCCATACGCCATACCATAGTAGTGATAGTACAAATTTGAATCAATTGACAAATTTTAGAATTCTTACCTTTTAGATTTTCGCTTGGAGGTCATCTTTAATGCATATTTACAAAGTTAAAAATTATGCTATCAGAGAAAATACTAATGAAGTTTGGATTCAAGTTTAACTTCTCGTGGTTTTAACATGATTTTCATTATGTAGTTGATTAATCTTATAAAGTTTCGCGCCTTGGCGTCATTACACTGGATCATATCATTACACTGGATCATACACTGGAAAAATGCATTTTGTGTATTTCTTTACTTTTAAACTCACAATAGAGCTTAACAAAAGTGATACATTATTAAAAAAGTATTTTTGTCTTGTTGAAACACTGCTTTAGGCTTTTAAATTATTTAAATCAAAGTTTGCTTTTGCATAAAGACCTTGGCACCTGCAAAAGGGGGTAAGAAATATTAAAGTTTCCGTTGCTAGTAATCGTAAAGAATGTCAATCACAACAAAGATACCACCTTTACAGCTTAAAAATTTACCATACATTGTCAAGATTATTTTTAAAAGAAAAATTTAATTTCCTGTGAAAGATGAACGGTTGTCTGCAGATTATCTACAAGTACAGCTCGTATTTAAGCACTTTTACGTAGAATTTCTTTTTTTTGTCTTTATATATAACCAAGGAAGTGAATGGCGCAAGCATCACAGCGCAAAAAAACGTTATATTTGTAATTTTCCGTGAGATGAAAAGATTTTTTCTTGTAAAGCATGCAAAATTGTAAGCCTGGACTAAAAAAATTTATACATAACATAAATTCAATGACCCGGTCAAAATTTAGCTTATAGAATACTTCCCACAAACTACATAGATCCTTTAGAAATCAAAACATCTGTCAACGTTACTCTTATTTTTAACTCATTGCTGAAGAATATGGCGCGCCGAACATATCTTTATTCGATTTATTTAATATATCTGAATCTTCAATTAAAAATATTCTATATTGGATTTAAAATGTTCCATATGGATTTAAAATATTCCATATGGATTTAAAAATATTCCATATGATTTAAAAATATTCCATATGATTTAAAAATATTCCATATGGATTTAAAATATTCTATATGATTTTAAAATGTCCTAATTAAATTCATAATGCTGCGCGCGCTCATTAAGATAAAACAAAATGGCGACAAGTGGTAGTGTAAATCATCCGAGAGAGCGCAATGAGCGAGGATTGCATATTTTCTTTCACGAACTTAAATCTATATTTAGTCAAGTCTACCATCTTGACGAAAGTTTAGAAAGTGCAGACGAGGAGATCTTGGAGGCTTTAACTAGGCGACTGGTAGAGGCATCAGCAACGTTACGCATGTTGACTGATCACATCTCAGAAATAACGAGAACACACGAGGGGGAATTTAACTCACTAAAGACTCGTCTAGTCTTACTTATGCAAAATGTTGATGAAATATGCGGAATTCTATGTCGCCAACGGCCAAGTACAACGTATTTGGGTTTTTCATGCCGAAAAAAAAAGTTAGGTAATGGTCCTGGTCGTCCTAAAATTGAAGTCAGTAAAGAACAACTGGAATTTTTAAGATCTTTAAACTTTAATTGGAGAACCATTGCCAAGATTTTAGGTGTTAGTATAACTACCATAACAAGAAAGCGAGAAGAGTTTGGTCTAAATGTAGACTATGACTTACAATGGTCTCAATTATCCAGTGAAGATTTGGATAGTGTCGTTAAAGATATACAAAAACTAACTCCAAATATTGGTGAGCGTATGCTGGTGGGAGCCTTGCGAGGTAGACACATACGTGTCCAACGAAGAAAAGTACAAGACAGTTTAAGGCGAGTAGATCCAATTGGTATTACATTAAGATGGAGACCAGTTATCTATCGACGAACATACTCAGTTCCTTGCCCAAACGCCTTATGGCACATAGACGGCAATCATAAGTTAATAAGATATCGGTTTGTTGTGCACTGCTGCATTGATGGTTACTCGCGATTACATGTTTATGTGCACTGTGCAGATAACAATAGAAGCAACACAGTCCTAGAAAAATCTAAGGAAGGAGTGAGAAAGTATGGACTGCCGTCAAGAGTTCGTAGTGACCATGGCATGGAGAATTTCGGAGTTGCTACTTATATGCTGGAACAAAGAGGTTTAAATCGGGGTAGTATCATTACTGGTAGCTCTGTTCATAACTGCAGAGTTGAAAGAATACACAGAGATGTGTATGCTGGAGTGTTGTGCTTTATGCATCTGTTTTCAATGATTTGGAGAATTCAGGACTCTTAGATCCTTTAAACGAAGTGCACATGTTTGCACTTCATTTCATATTTAAAGAAGAATAAACAAATCACTTGAAGAGTTTGTTGAGCAATGGCAACACCACCCACTCTCATCAGAGCACAATCGTTCGCCAATTCAGTTATTTACTCAAGGTGTACTGAAAAGTTTAAATTCAGGTTACACTGGTGTTGATAGCTTTTCAAATGAAGCAGAGATGCAAGCTTATGGTGTTGACAATGAAGGTCAACTTGATGTTGATTGTGCAGATTACCAAGTGACAGTTCCTGTGATTGATACTGGTTTGAACAATGATGGCATTTCTTTTGTAAAAGAAAACATTAATGCTGAATCAGGAGACGGTGTTATGGCATATTTACAAACGGTAAATCTTATTGAAGAAATACTAGGTAACAAGCAGTACATTGCAACAATTTTCAAACAAATATTGGTTGATATATGAATATAGCAAACTAAGTTGTAAAACAAAATTACGCTCAAAATAAACAATTGAACAATAACTCCATATGTGCATGTAGTTGTATCATTGTATGTATACATACGAGTTAGTCCTTAACATTAAATAATATGTCTAAAGAATTAATAAACATTCTCGTCTATACCAGGTCCATTTCTATATCCACCTGGTTCAAGATGTTAGTAAATTCCTGCCTAAAATCGCATAAGTCTTCATACGTTGAAGGTAGTTCAATTACACAGCCACATGCATGAAAAATAGGCCTTCTCCCTGCTCCAGCGAGTGATGTAAATGTGACTTTAATACCTTCAACAATGACAACATCAAAATCAGTACAAAGTCTGAGAAATTTACGTAACAAAGAATCATCTAATCCTTTAACATATCTCTTCAAATGCGACATACTTTCTGATTCTGCTGAGCTTTCTGGATTTGCAATAAACATTCTACAAATCTTTGCTGATGTAGGTTTCAACTTTGAGAAATGCATTTCCAAAGTATCAACTGTTGGAAAAAACATCTTAATCTTTGAAAGGATAGTTTCCCAACAATCTGCAACATATTTTGGCTTCTGAACAAGCTCTTTATGAGCCAATTCAATCAAAATATCAGATAGATTCTCTTCTTTGACAACCTTTCTGCAGTCGAAGGCTGTAAGGAAATCTTTAAAATCATCATCATCCAAGGATAATCCTTGCGAAAGTGCTTTCTCAATAACTTCAGCCTCTGCCCTTGAGATGTACCTTTTAAAGGATTCCAAATACATCTCTCTACAAATAGCATTTTCACCAAAAGAAGAGACACAATGAATACTTGAGATATTTGGACAGGAAAATAATTCGCTTGAAGATATCCTTTGAGAAAATGCGAGCAACAGCTTCCCAAAGGCTTCTGTTCATATCATGTCGTATGCACGGAACTCTTTCATCTTCTCCTAACATCAAGCTAATGTATGCGTCCTGCCAGAAAAGGGAAAGAGCATCACGAAAAACTCCATCACCATCACCTTTCTCTTCATTACCATGATCATTGACCATCTTTACAACTACAAACTTATTCAAGATGCCCTCATCAAGAAATATCAACATAAGCTCCTTTCTAAGATTGGATCTGTGAAGTGTGATGGTTGTCGATTCTTGTATAGCATCTGTCGATTCTTGTGCTGCATATGACACAGGAAGGTTGGATGTAGAAATGACTTCAGGAGTAGCAAGTACTTGTGGTGCTGTATCAGACTGAATATCAACAGATGCAACAAACTCACCATCACTCACCAAAAATTCTGAAATTGGGGAAACATATAGTCAAAAAATAGAATATAGTAGTACCTAGGCATACCTAAATATGTATGCTACCTTCAAATGGTGTTTGATAATTCTCAGAGGAAGAGCTCTTAATAGTTGGTGTTGTGACTGGTGTTGACAATTCCTCCTGATAATTGTTGTCATTAGCACCACTTGTATCTAATTTTTAAAGAAAATATATTTTTATATGTGCACCCAAATTTTAGCACCATAGTAATAAAATAAATAATAGCGTGAGTTTTAACTTACAGACATTCATTGTAGTTTGAATAAGGCTTTCACCATCAGAGTCAGAAGAACTACAATCTAACTCAAACGCAGCATGCTTTTCCAATAAACGAACATACACAGCACCTTGTCCAGAGACTTTCAGCAAATCATCTGCATTTATTGAACATCCATTAGCAAACTTGGGTTTGACAAGTTCTCCATAACATGCCTGTAAAAAGTATGGGAGAAACAAAAGTTTTGATAAAAATTATTGTGTAACATAAGAATCAATCACCAATTAGCATTCACAGCTTAAGCACCTTGCCAAGACCTTGAAACATCTTTCCTAAGTCTTGTCAAGATGAATCATGATCTTGGCAGGATCATACAAGGTGTTAACAAAATGAGCCATGATCCCATAAATAAAATTTTAAGATTTTGGTGTGTAAAACTTTCACAACATTGGAGATACAGACTGGTCATGCAGGGGTTTGCCCATTTCATACCTATGTAATAAAAGCATGTGGGGGGGTGCATGATAAATGCTTACATTTGCATATATAATAGGAAGGGGGTGTTAATCTGCTATTATGTACAAATAGCAATCTAATTTTGGTTTCCTAAATAAAAACACAATTTTCACATATTTTAAAAGTTATGCAGGTCAATAATTTATACATACTAGCTAAGATTACAGAAATCAGAGAGCTTAGCATCAAATGAACATTGGTTTTAAAAATAAATGCTGACTTTCACCCGAGGTTTAAGACTATTAAATTAGCAAACTTGAAGAAAAAAACTACCATTGTGTACAAACAAGAAGAGGGATGTTTAAAATTTGAACAAGTTTAAATAAGTTAGTACTAAGTGGATACAGGACAACCCCTTGGCTATTGAGTCAAGATATGCTGGATTCCAAACAACCTTACCTTCATATACTCAAAAAGCACATGACGTCTTGGTAGTTGTAGCTCAATGTTGCATTTTAAGGTGGCAGCATCCCAAGATCGGTCAAAGGGAAAACCTGACACGATAAGTCTATTTTTTTCAAGTGCTACACAAGCCTTATGTGTTGGGACCTTTGTCGTTTCAGGATTGGGAATGATCACTAAATCTCTATCGACAATATTAGATGCACTAGGTCTTCCTCTTTTGGTTGTTGTTCTAGTAGTCCACGCTCTTTTCTTGTTTTGTCTATTTGAATCGCTATGTTTGCCTTGAACAGAAATTCCAGATCCGGATGCCGATGGCGATGGGCGATAGCTTGGAAACCTTTGCGCCAATTCAGCACGGATAGACGTTAGATTCTCTGCTTCTGCATCTGAAGTATTAGACGTAGTTGCAGCAATCCGTTGAACATCTTCGCTGGTTATACTTTGAATTGAACGGAGAGCAATAGCAGCCTGTTCACAAGCAGCTGCAAGACTTTGTCGTTTGTCGGCCATGATGTTTTGGTTCGACGCGCGCGCGCAGCATTATGAATTTAATTAGGACATTTTAAAATCAGATTAGAATATTTTAAATTCAACAACAGAATAATGGTCTCCAGCATTGGAATAAATGTAAATGCAGCTATATGGAATAAATGTAAATCGAGGATGAGAATAAATGTAAATAGAGCAAGATTTTTAAATATTTGCCAATATATGTAATCAAAGTTTGCACGACGTAATTTATACAAGCGAATATTCCTTTTAACGCAATAAAGAAATGCTTGGCGCGTCATAGAAGAATGGCGCGCCATGGCTCGTCATCAACTGTCGAACACACATATATAAATAGCCTCGATCCTCATCTCAACCTAAAGTGTTTACTTGTAAGACATTTGAGACAAGACAAGATGGTGAGCTTTATTTGTGCATTGGTGGCGATTACCTGCATCGTTGTTAATATTCAAGGGTAAGCTATGGCTTAGGGCAAAGAAGAACTTGGGAATGTTTAATGTGGTCATTGAACGCTATGAAGACTATATTAGAAACGTCTCTAAGGCGTATTTCTTTTTAAATTTGAATAATCTTTTTGCACAAGTTGTCGAGTTGTAGTTAATATTCAGTGCTGGGGCAGTATACAAACATGATCAAAGCTTTGCAAGTTACGATACCATAAACTAAGGATTTTTTAAATTAGCTCAAGCAAAGTGGTTTTTTTGTTCAAAATGTGTATGGGAGGAGTAAGACTTTTATATGCATTACAAATTTTTAGTAAGTTGTTAGCTATATCATGTATGTATTTAATATAAGTCTGCCTCAATTTCTTGTTCATATTGTGAAATATTTCATCTGAAAACTTTTCCATGACTCACTTTACTGTTCTTACTTTTGCAGAGTGAGATTAACAAACGAAGAGGAAGATTATTTAAAAGATTTCTACTCAACATTCAGCCATTACATGAAACGCACCATGAAATCCTGTCAAAACAATGCAACTTTGAAAACACAAATTGCAGTAATAGACGGACAAATAAAAACACTTCAAACATATCACAAAAAATCTACAGACGGAGAAAAAGTTATCTACAAACATTTAAGTTAATTCTTAAACACAAAATCAATAGGACAAAAGTACAAAAATATACACTAGTGAAACTACAACAAAAAATTAAGAAAGTCGAATTGAAAATGATTAATCTTTATATGTTTGTAAATGATGATCGTCCAGGTTAATAAAGTCCTGAGAAGGACTGTTTTTGTTGTTGTTGACTGACGTTTCGACAACCATAGCGGTAGTCATCTTCAGAGTCAAATGAGGAGTAAACGTCAGGTTAGCCGTATTTGTTATCTGGTTATTACGTCATTGTATTGTGTGTACAGGAAATGTGTATTGTCATTGTGGATTAGTATGAAGTGAAATATTTTATTTTTAGTTGTGATGTGTGATTTAGGTGTGACGTTTTTAGTTGTAATGTTTGAGTGTCAGTTGTGTATTGTCATTGTGAATTAGTTTGAAGTGTAATGTTTTTAGTTGATCATTTGTTTGTATTGTGAATAAGTCGTTTGTAAGGTGCCGGTAATTGCTGTGATCTGTTCAAGGGGGTTTGTGCCAAGTTGGTATACCAACTTTCTTATGTAAGCCGTTGTCTATAGTCGGTACTGTAAGTGATGCATTTTGCCGAGTCCAAGTCAATGTTGTGTTTTGTGATTCGGTGATGTTCGGCAATTCCTCATTTGATTCTGAAGATGACTACCGCTAAGGTTGTCGAAACGTCAGTCAACAACAACAAAAACAGTCCTTCTCAGGACTTTATTCACCTGGACGATCATCATTTACAAACATATAACGATACTCCCGGGTTCAAACCATTTACTTTATTAATGATTGATCTGTCGTCACAAATGAAAAAACTTGATGCATAAAGGGCAACATTACAAACGGAGTTGAAAAGTCTTGAAAAACAAATGAAAACACTTTACCTGGAAATTGAAAAACTTACAAATATCTCGGAAAAAGGTAAGAATGATTTTAAAAAAAGAAAAGACACTTATAGATTCGAGTAAGGAGTAATATTTGTTCAATTAAAACAATATCTTTCATTTAATTTCTTTGTGTTAGTTAATATTTTTATAACCATCAGGACAAGAATGCGCAGATCTTTACAGAAAAAGTATAAGACACAAAGGAATATACAAAATAGGTCCTGATGGTAAAGGATACTTTAAGGTCTTCTGTGACATGAAGTCATCGGGTGGTGGTTGGACTGTAATTCAAAGACATATAAAAAATGGAAATACAGACTTTTATCTGGTTTTGGCGGAGTATAAACGTGGCTTTGGTAATCTTGAATCCGAATTCTGGCTTGGATTGGACAAGATACATCGACTAACATCTACGAAGAAAAATAAACTTCGAATTGATCTAGTAAACACGTCAGGCACTAAAAAATACGCTGAATATGAAGATTTTGTTGTTAAGAATGAAAATTCTAAGTATCAATTAAGTATTGGAAATTACACAGGTAAGAAAATATTGAAGAAAATGAGTGTTTGTGATAGCAAATTGCGTTGACAGATTGTACCTTAGGGCCAGTTTATATGAGACGGGCCAGCCCGCTTATGCCGGCTAGGTAGCTTTGCCGAGATGTCGCCTTGTATATTCTTTTACAATTTTTTTGAAATTGTGTTCATATGAAGAGCAGGCCAGCCCAGCTTAACAAGATCCGCTTGAAGGAAGCGAGATCTCGCTTCTAACGGGCTCATATAACTGCATCAAGCGGGCCAGCTCGGCTGAACTGGGCTGGAAGCGATGAGACTGCGCATGCTCTTGTCTTATTTGGTTACTTAAATATAGCAAAATTTTCAAAACAATAATGTGCAATTGAAAATAAGTTTGAAAATTCCATGTTATACCACTACAATAGTCGGTGGAACTCACTGGTAGCAATCAGATTGTTGAATGTCTGAGTCTAAACTTAATTTAATTTTCCAAAACAAAATACATTATTTGTTGGCAGAAATTAAATACACATTTAAGCTTAGCCAGCCCGCCTCATATGAATGCAAATACAAATTTGCCAAGCAAACTAGATAGCCTGGGTTAAGCGGACTGGCCCGTCCCATATGAACAAACCCAAAAGAGTAAAGAAATGTATCGTCTGAATTGTCAACCGCAAGAAAGACAATATACAATGCATTCGACTTTACATTTAGACAATATACAATGCATAATTATCTGAATATTATCTATAAGCACATCTCGTATTTTTACGGCCCGTCTAAAACGTTGCATTTTACATGTGTCGAACGCATTTAAAAGAAAAGAAAATGCGATAAAATTAATCATCTATGCATTCGGCTCATGTAAATGCAACATTTGAAATAGGCCTAAGCACTTTTGCTTGCCTTTGCTTTTGTTTTTCCTATGTGCAATCCCGAAAGAGTATAGCAAAAAAAGAGCAGTTTATTTGTAATTTTTAATAATATGAAAAGATGTTTTCTTGCAAAGCATGCAAAAATAAAAGCCTGCAGCAAGAAATTTATAAAATAAGAAATGTATAATTCGTCCTCTGTTTGGTCGATGCGTGTGCTTGAATCAGGCAATATAAAGACGGAAATTTAAATTGCTGTGCGTTAATTTTAAACATGTCTGAGAATGAAGATCATTTATTGTTACTTCATATAACAACTTCTTTTGAAGTGTTGAATCGCCATATCTAAAGACTTGGGAATGTTCTTTAGTAAAAAACCCTGTGTAAATAACTCACAATGCTTTTTTTTACTCTCTTTCTGTTCCTGTGTGTTTGAATCAAGCCAACAACGAAAAAAACTGTTTAGCAAATACTCTTAATATAATATATATGCATCATTAAATGCATGGAATGTTGCGTATAAAGTTTATTGTGAATAATGACAGAATGATCTGAACAGTTTCTTGTACGTTTTTAAAATACAAATCACCAGAAAACTATAGAACTATTTCTACTTTTCAGGAACTGCTGGGGATGCATTATCCTATCACAATAACATGAAGTTTTCAACCAAAGATTCAGATAATGATAAAAGTGGTTGTGGAAATTGCGCTACTTCCTACACAGGTGCTTGGTGGTATAATGCATGTGATCACTCTAACCTAAATGGTAAAAATCTTGGTTGGCTTAATTTTTATAACGTGAAAACCAGTGAAATGAAAATCAAACCATGAAGAATTCATAAATATTTATGATTTCATGACAATGATCAATATCAATGTCAATACGTCATGTAATATGTCTTAAGCATTTACGCTCGTTGTTTACTACGAGAAAATGTGCAAAAAATTGTCATAGCTAGAAGTCAAAAAAACTGTAATCATTTCATGAAATAATGAAAAATATTGTTTCAATCAACGATATTGATGAAATATTAGTTTCTAACAAAGCTCGAATTCCATATTAAATATCAGTAACATAATCCGGTGTTAATGTTAGACAATACATCATTGCCCTTCAGTGAAAGCATCCCGCTTTCCACTGGAAAAGAATGAATCTAATATCGATGTTAAACATAGATTGTTACATGCATCCCGCTTGCCGATATGTATAAGTATAATCACAAGGTCTATAAGTATAATCAGATCAGGATTAGATAATATGTTATGAAGTAGGATGTAGAGATACATAAAAGATCTTATATAGTTTTGTTTTAAATGACTCTTTCATTCAAAAGCACTTTCCTTTCATATTTATCATTGAAATTCGCTTCGCTTCCCGCCTAGAATCATACTTGGTTATTAATTTGAATTATTGTATTTTTCAGAAAACTAATGTCAAGAGTAGTGTACAAGGCTTCACGTTACTCTGAAGATGACTGCCGCTAAGGTTGTCGAAACGTCAGTCAACATCAGCATCAAAACTCCTTCTCAGGACTCTACTAACCTGGACGATCTACATCTACAAACATCTAAGAAAATTTATATGATGTTGCACATGACGTATTTCATTAAACCAAATTACCGCTGGTCTCAATTGACTAATGAAGGCGCGGCTATCTAGTCTTTCTCTCTTTCTTTACCACGTAGAAGTTATTGTAAGATTTATATAGTTTGTTTTAAATCCTTTTATATCTTCATTGCTTTGAAACATCGTTCTTATAGACCTCTCTTATATGTCAATGTAATACCTTTTTTACTCAATTCGTGTCATATTTCTCTCTTTAATATTATACTTAACTAGCTTTTGTATTTTATGGTATACGACTCGGTTGAAAAAGACTCGAAAGCTTCGAGGACACGTTAGCCATGGTCATGGTGTAGGTAAGTATTGAATGGTTGTTGAAAACTTTCAAATGCATATTTTCGCAGCAATTTGTTTGCATAAAGCTTTAAGCTAGACGAGAAATGAATTTAGATCGGTTGATTATGTGCTGTTATTAATTTTCCCTGTGAAAGATTTACCTACCACCCACTGCAAAGGTAGAATTGCTTACGAAAATGGGAATAAGCGAGTTCTAAATTTTATTAATGTAATTCAACAACATTACAAACAATATATATTTTATTTATGTTCCAGTGAAATGTTGTAGATTGTGAAAATGTTATTGACTTGGCACATTTTCGCTTTATTTTTGTCTCGCGGCTGGTCTAGATTTAAATGTGTTGAAGATAATAAATTTTGATGGTCTTTAAAATATCAGAATAAACTGTAACTACTATTTAATAACTCTGAGGAGGATTATGGTGGGCAGTATTCATTAATTCTTGACATGTTTAAGAAATTGTTTTGACATCTTAACTTGGACCATACATAAACCATGGTGTAAGACCAGCTGTTGAAATCACTTAAATACATTAACTATGGATTTATTTTTTCTCCAAAACCAGGCGTAATGTTTTTGCACAATTCTAGTCTTGAACACCAAGGTCCTTCTAAAATGATCAGAAAAGATAGAATGTGTTCAAAACTTTTAATTGTCATTCTTTATATGAATGTGCGGCCTGATACTACATGCTGTCTTATATATGTTTGCTATTTTTTACGTAAACAATAGTACTCATACAAGGTTTTAATGCCATTTCTAATCAAACAATGTGGAAACTCAAAATCTGTCCATTGAGAGTTGTAATTATCCCAGAAGATGAGATGTGAGGGAGATTCCAAACATTTAAATCCATGATCAACTGATTGCTTATAAGTAATTTACCTTGACGTCAAACTCTTGTCAACCAATTCACTGAGGTTACATAATTTACCATGATACTATTTACGATGAAGGTAGACTCATTATTAGGTCTGGGTTGAATCCAAATCTTTTGTACGTTGAAATATATATCTAAAAATCAAAATACTTTATGAAATGTCTTATTAGCAAAACTATGGCAAAAAAATTTTCCTTCAAAATTTTCTATCATTTTGACGTTGTATTTGTATTTTGAATTAAAAACTAGCTGTTGTAATGTATTCAGACATACCATGGATTTGCTATGGGACACATCAAATCTAGGACTAGGTTTTTGTTTTATAATAAATTATTTACCATATGGACACATTAACTAAGGATTTTTATAAAATAAACCCAATAAAGTGTGTGGTCAAAGCCTTGTTTCCATTATCCTGTGCAAACTGATCTGAGCTCAATCAATCAAAAGGAATTACCTAATCAATCATGAATACATTTTAGAGCAAAATTAAAACGTTTGTTTAAAATTTTTCTGTTGCATTATTGTTGTTTTATAAAAGAAATAAAAATCTTTTTTCATGTTTACACTGGCTTATGCAAACCTCAGAGACGTTTGTTAGAAATCGCAACATTCAGTCTTGACCTTGCACTGATATGCTCTCAAGTTCTCCTAAAGATCTCCTCAGTTTGCACAAGCCTGTGCATAGATATTGTGTATCATAAATTTCTTTACATGTTTGTAGATGTAGATTGTCCAGGTTGGTATAGTCCTGAGAAGGACTGTTTTTGTTGTTGTTGACTGACGTTTTGACAACCTTAGCTGTAGTCATCTTCAGAGTCAACAACAACAAAAACAGTCCTTCTCAGGACTCTACCAACCTGGACGATCTACATCTACAAACATGTAACGATACTCCCAGGTTCAAACCATTTACTTTATAGATATCTTTATGTATCAGATGTTTGTACATTTCCATACATGTTGCTTACATATTTAGTCAATAGAAATTTCAAATGTCAACAATCAGTCAAACTATATGTCGACATTGTAAAAATTCATTTTATTTTTTGTGTAAGGAAAACATCGTAAACATCCTGGTGGTCGTGGTAACGCTGGTGGTTTAACTCATAATAGAATTAACTTTGATAAGTAGTATGTGGAAGTTTTGGTAAAAGATCATTTACTTACAAGCCATTAAAAGTGTCTATGTACCCCCTACAAGCCATTAAAAGGGTCTATGTCCCGCCCTACAAGCCATTAAAAGTGTCTATGTCCCCCCCTCAAAAAAAAACAATGTATTTAGATAGAGTGGGTGATTTTAAGATCATTTGCAATGCACTTTATCGGACAAAAATTTGATCTTTCTTGAATTTTTTCGGCCTCAAAGTTGACCGTGAGATGCTGAGACTGGGTCTAGTTCACTGAACGTGACGTACATTGGTGAACATGCTGCTTTTGAACGCTATAGAACTATAGTTTTAATTCAATAGCAAAGTGCGCGATTTGATCATTTATGAAATTTTCATTTCATTTTTCGCTAAGACCGATGTCGTCCAGTGTTTCCGTCATCAATTTACATAGTCAGGTTTGTTAGACTTTCTTTCTATTGGATTATATTATGGAGGTTGAAGGCAGTTCTGTTCAATAACGCGCATCTCAATCACTAAAAAATTCGCTCAATACAAGTGTAATACAAATAAATTCCCTCGACTTCGCTACAAATGTCAATATAAAATATAGGGTTAAAAACGGCGTGTTCTCCATTGTTCGTCACGTGTGGTGAACTAGACCCAGTCAGTCACAGCACCTCACGGTCAAATACGAAAAAGCCAACTTTGAGGCCCATAAAGTCGAGAAAGATCAAATTTTTGTCTTATGATACATTTTGAATAGTTTGTCAGCTCTTGATTGTCTCTTTAATGTGCATAAATCAGGGTCAGGGAAAGAAATATTTTATTTCAGTGGGGGAAATTGCGTCCGAAGAGATGTGTTTTTTAAAATGTTTTCCTTGATTATTGACTCAATCGATGTCGTCGAATTTTTACAAATCTTAATTAATATTGTAGTTTTTTAAGAAGATTTGTTATAACGGCTTTATTCCTAACTATAAGTCTGTATAATGAATGCTATACCGTCAATGCACGTGTTCTACTTTGTACGTCATTTCCCGCCTTTGGTCATCTATGCAAAAAGTCCCAAGATGACAAAATTTTCGACCTAAAAAATATAATACAAGTGTTCTTGAAATCGATTTATTTACACTACTTCTTTCCCTCATCCTGATACGTATACAGGCATTTTTATACGCGAGCTGTATTTCTCAATAATATCTTTCTTGTTTGTCTTCAGAATTTTGTAATCTTGTTTTTCAATGTTTTTAGCCATCCGGGTTATTTTGGCAAAGTTGGAATGCGATATTTTCATTTGACAAGGAATAAATATCATTGTCCTACTATCAACCTGGACAAAATCTGGTCATTGATTAGTGAGCAAACAAGGGAATATTACAAAGACAAGAAAGATGGTCCCGCACCTGTTATTGATGTTGTCAGAGCTGTAAGTATTAACGGTTTTGTTCTTGATGATTAGCAAAGAACAAATTGTTTATTTCATTGGTCTATTTGGCGTCTTATCCCAACACAATAATTTGTCTTAAAAGAAATTGTAGAAATGGGTAAACACAATATGAAATAACTTAAATGCTGTATTATATACAGCACCGAATTTACTGAACTCATTTTCATATTTCTAAATCTGTGAGGCTTGAGCACCAGTGAATTGCAAATGATAAAATTGCTGATTGTATAGCAGATTCATGATGCATAATGTTCATCATTATATTTATAAAATAAAAACAGTAAAACGCGTGCAGTGATTGGTCTAGATCTGTTTTTTAGCCTGTGCAGGACACATCTGAGCTCAATCAATGAAAACAATCAATCAGTCAGAGATTTGCAAATCGATCACGAATACATTTTAGAGGAAAAATTAAAATGTTTGTCTTTCGCATTATTTTATAAAAGGAATAAAAGAAGTTTTTCGTGTTTGCACTGGCTTATGCAAACCTTGGAGACGTTTGTAAGAACCCTCGAGCACGTGCAAACCTTGACCTTCGGTCTCGAGCTTGCACTGATAAACTCTCGAGCTCTCCCAAAGGTCTCCTCGGTTTGCATAAGCCTGTGCAAACACAGTAAACATCTTTTATTTCTTAAATGTAAAAACATTGTTACACGACTGTTTCCCATTTAACTGTTTTGTTTAGATGTTCCTCAACCAATTTATGTTCAAAATTCATTGTGTTATACTTCTGTGGAATTTTTTATTTGAAGTTTTATAAACATATTATTCGGAAAAATTTTGTTGTTTATAATTATTTTATTTCTAGGGCTATTTCAAAGTACTTGGAAAAGGTCTACTGCCCAATCAACCAGTAATTGTTAAAGCGAAATTTTTCAGCCGCAAGGCAGAAGAAAAAATTAAAGAAGTTGGCGGAGCCTGTATTCTGGTGGCGTGATTAAATAAATTATTCATTACAACTTTTGTCTTTGTTTTTATTTAATGCGAATCGTGTAGAGCGCATTTTCTGCTTGTGTTTGACGTAATTTGCATTAAAATATCAATTTTAAAAAAAGGTTAAGCGAATGAAAGCTGAGTCGTGTCCAAAGGAATGCATTGTTAAATGCCTTTTTTCCACATAACATAAAAGTTTCTGCATTTTTTCCCACTTTATCTTCTATGCGAATGGGCTCATAAACGTCACCGTTCATCGCTTCGCTTTTTAGAATTACCATTTATATGTGACATCTTTTAATAAATTCAAACGTGAACTAATCCATCTAAACACGTGACTCTGTACAAAAGCATTATGCAAAAGTCCTTAGCATCTCTACGTTTGTGGTCGTTTTTGTGTCTTACTTTTCCATCATGGTTTTCTTGCCATTGTTTCTGTCAAATGATGGGTGAGATACGATCGTTTTGTTGACTGGGGATATTAAATTTTAGTAGCAGTAAATGAAACATCCCAGTGTGCATGCATAACAACAAAACAACCATACACATTTACAAGAACGATAAAAATTTACAGAAATTCAGTCATATAGCTAAACAGTTTATGGTTGTCTTTATGAATTAAAGAATCTCGTAATGCATCAAAGAGTTGACATAGAGGCTTTACCATATGTTGACGAAAAGCGTCAGAAAAGAAGTAACGATACGCATGCGCATTAACTTTATATCAGCACTACCCATTTGCTCGCTTTGCGACCTGCAGTAACCTTGTTAATATCAGACAGATGAGTGTAGGAGAAACAGAGCGTAACATGCAGCAGAGGAATATATAATAGTTTTGGAGAGAAATGGTTTGCCGACCTATCGTCCTACAACTAAAAACTACTCCTGAACCGCTATACTTTCCTTTCGCTATTGGGTGTCCTTTTCGCGCTTAATATTGCCATGTGACTAATAAACAATAAATTATGTAACACTACGAATTTGCCAGAAAAAAGTGAAAGTTATTAAGTTATCGCAATGAAAGTAAGCGATGTTTAGTTTTTTAGTTTGCAAGTTTTAGTCCAGCTTTGTGAATTTCAACTTATTCATGTCTTAAAAAATCCATCGTTTTTGCAGTGAGTGAACATAGAAACTTTGACAGCAGGACCAACAGGGGCATGCTGGCGATATTGACTGTAAATAAAACGATAGTTTCGTTTTGTACATAGACCATATTGAAAATGAATGTATTTTGTATTCATTATTTCTAATACGTACGATATCTTGAAAAAACCTCATATGACTCCTAATTATTCTATGTCTTATTGAAACAATTTCCTTCAATGTACGTGGAAAGTTTATGAGCTGGAATTTTTACACTTGCTAAAATTGATGAGATGATAAAGTTGTATTTAAAGTAATTTTCATACTGGAGACAGCCTGGGAGAATTATCGCCAGTTTAGTTCAATGTTAAGGCTGGAGTAAAGAGTACACAATAGCTTAGCTGCATGCATGCGGCGTAAATTATTTTGTGAATGGTTCAACGGTTCAAACAAATGAATTTGTGATGCATTACACTGCTACAAAAGCATACACACAAAATAGCTATATTTAAAAATGATCTCTATCGAGTACCACGTTTTAAAGCTTCTTTGTAAGTCGAAAATTACTTAAGTCAAATCCGTGCTGAGATCTGAGACAATATATCAAACGAAGAATACAAGTCACTTGTGGGCAAGAATAGTGTTGTGTTGAGTTTTAGGAGTAGAAATATGAAAAGCTAATTTGTAACTTTCTCCTGTTTTATACATCAAAAAACTAAATATTCAAACTACAGGACGCATAACCGACAACAAGTTCCAAGCATATTATCCAATACATCTGCTTGAAGATTGCAGACAAACTGCTATTTTTTAAAAATAGTAAAGTTAATTTTTATTTTGGTGACAACAGGAATCCTTGCCTTCAAGTTCGATTCACATCAAAGCTTGACTATACAATGTAATAGAAGCAAAATTAGTAGTTTTAAACGAAACTTCGAGAATAAAATAACAGCTGTTTAAATTTCAAGCAGAACTTGTAATATTGCAAATTCATTGGACGAAACTTCGAGAATAAAATGGCTACTGTCAAATCTCAAATAATTAAACTCTTTTATCATCAGCTGAAACCACCCTATTCTTCATGAATACTCAACATGAAATTACGTGCATGCATCATCGATAGTTGGCAATAAATTATTAAAATACAGTTGACCCAAATACATAAATGGAGCTTCCATGATCTTGTCCTCACTCCAAGCTTGTGGATAACGATCACATTTAACAAAATGGCAAAATTTACTTGTGCGTTGGTGGTAATTTGTTGTATTCAGGCTCTTGCAATGTTATAGTCTTTGAAAAACTCACTCGTGTATGTTTTTCCCAAATTGCACTCAAAACCATGCTATTACATATACAAAGAGCACTGTAATGGATTCCCTGACAAATCTCTCATTTATAATTTACAGTATATTTCCTAGCAACATCTCCCTTCGACAAACATTTACAAAATCTGCCAAACTTACGGACAAGTATGTTGTAACTTACGGACAACTTACATGCATGGTTTTGTCCACGCTCACACGCGGCATCAATCGGCAGTCTCTGAATTGAAACTCGACTGCATCTTATTCAATAGAGTGATTTAGTAAACTCGACGTTTCGTCTAAGACGTCGTCAAATTTTCGCAAGAGATCTGTGCCTAGGACGCCACGACGTCTTGAAGTATTTATGATTTAGCAAACCTTTTGTAGGACTTTGTCCATTTCGGCATTTTCCTGCTGGATCGTTTTTTCTATCATTTTAAACTAATTTTTTGATAGAAAAATTCCAGCAGTAAATTTGTTTTAAAAAATATATATATATATAAGCAAAATCATCGACATGCGTCTTTTTGAATAAAATTGTTTTGACTCTGAGGAAATCCCCCCAAATTAGATTAGGCTCCGCAATGTTTACTTGTTTGTTTTAGGAAACAAAACATTTGCAGTTTTTATTTTAGATAAATATATGTAGGCCTATATAATATTTTAAGATGCAAATATGAAGGATATATCCTTGTTTCTGTCCAAAAATTGAGTTTGTTTCAGCTGTCGTCGATACGACTCCAAATTGTAGGTTTTCAAGTCGTCGTCGTCAACACGACTGCCGTCGTAGATTGAACCGGATGTAAAAAGCGCATGCCACGCCATTTTCACGACGTCTTTGACGAAACGTCCTGACTGCTAAATCACTGTAATGACCAACTAAGGTAGTCGTCGATCGCCCCTGATGATCGTCAACCGTACTAAATCAGGAATCTTTTCTAATAATGTTGGCACTACGATGCTCGCGTACATCTTTCGTCGGCTTTTAGCTTTTTAAAGTCTTAAAATAGAATCAGTATTGTAAAGTGCCACGTTTTAAAAGTTTCTTTGTCAGAGAAGGATGAATAAATTGCAGATAATAAATTAAAAAGACCATTGTTTAAAAAATAGATTGCATGTTAGCTAAATTGACAAAAGTTTGTTCTGAAAAAAATCGTTTAGCAAGTATTCAATGATTACATGATTGGAATTATTTTAATACGCTAAAGTTTCAATATATTATGTTGACATATTGGTGATGTTAATGCGTTGATTCAGATTTGACATACGTTGATAAAGTGTAACATTATGCTATCTCTAATCAATATTTACTTCTCTTTTCAACTAAAAATCTTTTTGTGTATTTAGAAAAACGATTTGCTGCAATGTCAGCATTAAGTAACTTTATTTGAATACAGAATGGGAGAATAGAGACACTGAAGTCAGTATTGATAATAGAGTGCGTTTGCATTTGACGTCAAAGCGAGCCTGTGTCCACAATTAAATATTTCTTTTTAGCTGTAGCAGAAGCAATCAAATCGTATATGCAAACAGATCTTGTAACCGCCAAAACGAAAAATTGTTTGAAATGAAGTGAATATTTGTTTTTTGTTCAAGTAAAAGTTTTACAAGTTTAATTATAATTTGTGCACAATAAGTTATATATAATTTCTTGACAGAGATAGATTTGCCTTTGAGGTATTGTACGCATTGTTTTGTTCTAAACGTTTTTGCGATCTTTAGATAATACATCTCCCAATTTTACAAATTTTTTATCCACATTTTAACAGCAGTTTCTTTTAACGTATTTATAAGATAATAATTCTGGAGACAGCAGGAGGCAGTATTGCTGATCTGAACACATACACGAATAATCCACATAAAGACAAGAGCCCATGACGAAACGTCACTTGCTATTAATAAATGATATAAAACCGAATGCCTATGGCTGGTTTGAAAACTATCTGCTGGGCTATAATCTTTATGTTGAGAATTGGGTTTCTTTCCTGGCATGTCACTGGCAACAATATTCGCGAATACATTAACTCAACGTATAATTATCTGCTGAAACTAACCAATTATTCATAATAGTCAAACATGAAATTACTCGTTACAATTGATAAGTTGGACAATATAAATTTCAAATGCACATTTGAACTAAGCACATAAATAGAGCTTGAGTATTTTTGTCTACATGCAAAGCCTTTGGACATTGATTACTTTTCATAAGATGGCGAAATTTACTTATGTCTTACTGACGATTAGTTGCATGGCTGTTGTTGTGCAAAGGTAAGCATTAATTGTGCTCGAAGTAGAATTTACCGAATCAATATATAATTAATTTTCTTAAATGCTGTCAAAGAATTTCAGTAGATATTTCATCTCCAAGGCATGCCGTTTTCAAATTTCAAATGAATGTTTTGGTATTGAATCAATAATTCACTATGGAGCTTCAACTTGACATAGTAATATGTGTTTTGAAATTATTAGTGATAAACCCATAATGGTATTGACAGCAATAATTTGGAACGAAAATAAGGCTGTTCCGGGCAAACACAACTTTTGATTACATGGAAATAAACATTTCCTTATTTGATTTATTAAACTACCTTGAAATTTGATAAAGCATTTTTAAAATGATTGAAATTAAAAAAGGATTCCTACGCATACAGGAAACATGGGCGGCAGAAAGGCTGGCTAAGGGGGCTGCTGTCATCCCAATAATTCAGAGGGAGGTTAAGCCCTCCCAATCAAAGAGCTACGTTCATCAATATTTTCCCCGTAATATATGTTTATGTTTCACAAGGGAAAATCATCAACATAGATTGATTCTTAAATGTTGACAGCCATTTTGAAAGCTGGCTCCTCCTATAGACTTTCATTTACTTTAAGTGAGTTAATTATAGGGAAAAAATTGCGCCAAATTTCTTATTAGAACATGGCGTAAATGCAATGGCAATATGGCGCAGTATAAAATAAATAGCGTTTTTAATAGTCTGGACCGAAGCGAAAAAAGCAAAAAATTATATTATTTGTGAGTTCGACTACAACTACAAAGGTAAAATGCCACGCCCTATCAAGATCTTAGTTGTTTTTCACCCCCCAACCCCTCCCCAATGAGAAACATCTTCCGTCGCCACGGCAAGGCAAACATGCCAAAAGAACTGCTAAAGTAACGATGGCTGTCCATATGTTGACAGAGAACTGCAAACGTCTTGACTGTGTTGATTAAAGATTTGATAGTTGATATGGTTGCAAATCCTATGATTAAAGTGCTTGCAGGTTTGACTGTCAAGATTGGTGCTGGTTTTCTTGTTGAGCTGGTTGCAAACTTGCTGTTAGAGATTTTAGGCGTTTCAATAGTTGTGGAAATTACTGGTTCAAATAAACCGACGATTAATAATATTTGCCACAGTTTATTGTTTTTCAATCACAATTTTAGCATTTTTGGCAGCTTGTTTTTTTAACCCGTAGTGAACTGTTAATTTTGTTGAGTAACTAGTCATTGGCTCCTTTCTTTATAGATCAATCATCAAACACTGTTTCATCATTTCTAAAAACATACGAGCAAAATGTCTTCAACGTCGAACTGTTTGACGTCTTTCCTTCTTTAAATTGTTCAAAATTAGCAAGTTATTGTAAATTCTAGAGATAGGATGAGCGATTTGAGCCGTATTTCCTTAATTGAGTTTCATTGGCTTAATGGTTAGGAAACACATGTCTCGAGCTCGAAGTTAGCCCCCTTCTAAACGTCGAACTTTACATGAGCCGAATGCATTGAAGACAAAAAAAAATTAGATTAATTTTCTAACTATCTTTTGTTTTAATGCATTTGGCTCATAAAATGCGACGTTCGAAACAGGCCTTAAATGATTTTTGAAACACAATTAATAAGGCCCGTTCATTACATATAGCTGCTAGAGTGTCCCTCTTATATTAAAATAGAGAAATTTCATGATATGAGTTTTGAATGTCCTATATCGTCATTTCAGCAGAGGAAGTTTGATAAATGAAAAGAAGATGATTTAAATGATGATTTCTCAGCACCCAGCCTCGACATGAAACGCTCCTTGAAATCTAGTCAAAGAAATTCAAAATTGAAGATACAAATTGCAGTACTAAAAGGGCTTTTAAAAAAACTTCAAACATATCAGAAAAGTTTACACACGCAGGACAAATACCTTAAAACTTTTAAGTTAATGCTTCAATCAAAAATCAATAAAACACAAGCACAAACGTCAAAAAAAATAAATTTGAATTACAAATTATCAAACTGTCATTAAAAATAAAAGCACTTGCTGCACATATAGCGCCCATTCAAGCAAAGGTGAAAAATCTTGGCAAACAATTGAAAACTTTTTATCTGGAAAATAGCAAACTCACTGGAAAATCACGAAAAGGTAAGAATGATTAAAAAAAAGACTGGAGAGACATTTAATTATTATTATAAGTAATGCATATTATGGCAGATATAAACAGGTATATTACTTATTTCTGCTAATTTACAATGAAAAGACTGCGCAGATCTCTACAAGAATGGTGAAAACAAGAGCGGAGTTTATCAAATTGATCCTGATGGTCAAGGTAGTTTCAAAGTCTACTGTGACATGACGTCATCTGGTGGTGGTTGGACTGTGTTGCAAAGGAATGAACTTAAAGGCGAAAACTTCTATCGAGACTGGAAAGAGTATAAACAAGGATTTGGTGATCTGAAAGGCGAATTCTGGCTTGGATTAGACAAAATATACCGACTAACGACTGCAAGAAAAAATAAACTTCGTATTGATTTGACAAACAAGTCAGGAATCAAACGATATGCTGCATATGATTATTTTGCTGTAAAGAATGAAGCACATAAATATCAGTTGAGTCTTGGAAATCACTCAGGTATGAAAAAAATTTGACAAAAAAGAGTTAGTTTTAATGATAGTGATTTTAATGACAAGGTGCAGTTTACAAAATAAACTGCTCCGGCTGCCACGCTTCCTATATCGGGAAGACTGGCAGGAACTTAAACATAAGACTTACTGAACACAAACGAGCTACACAGGGACAAGGAAAAAGGAATCCTGTTGCCGAACATCACCGACTGACTAAACACAACATTGACTGAATTTTAGCAAAATTTATTGCTTACAGCCCTGACTATAGACAACGGCTTACATTAGAAAGTTGGTATACCAACTTAGAACAAACCCCCTGAACAGATAACAGCAATTACCGGCACCTTACAAACGACTCAGGTCCCGTCTACACGTATTTGGATTCGTTTTTTATCCGCAAACATTTTGCTCTGGATTCAAAACTTTACGCGTCCACATGTATGCAAATTTGATGCGTTTTTGTGTGTCCACACGTAGCTGCGAGAACGATGCAAATACCAAATTATTGCTTACAGAGCATGCGCTTTTACGAATAATGAGCTGGCTATAAATTATCCGACAAATACTACCGCTTAAAGGTTATCAGAGAAAAAAGTAAGAATGAATGTTTTCGTGGACAGATGATAAAGTGGACCTTTTATTCAGTGTCATTTTCGAATAAAAAATAGCGAAAGTGTTTAATGACACATTTCTGTCAACTGGCATTGAAAGGAGCCGTATCTGATTCATTCGCTTTCATAATTCTTTTGATAATTTCAGACGGCAATAGTCATTTGCATAAACCCAACTATGCTCAAAAATAGCGCAGTAAAAATCGAAAGAAACACTTTAGGCACTATTTTAATCCATAGGATAACGCATGATAAATGTGGATTGGATTAGGGTAGCCGGTAGCGGTGGGTGTGTAGATATTATATCTCATCGAGTTACGTCAGCGTTTTTAAATCATTCCGGTTACAGTGCGTCCAAACGTGTCCGGCTTCGATGCATTTTCAAAATTTTTCACTCTGGAGACCGTTTTCAACAGTTTGCGATCACAATATGCGTTTTCGCTGGATGCGGGTGGACGCTAAGCGTAACCGCAACAAAATGTTTGCGGATACAAACGAATCCGTAAACGTGCGGACGGGGCCTCACTCACAATACAAACAAACAAGCAACAAACACATTACTTTAGACTAATCCACGATAACAATACACAATTGAGACCCACACACTTACACATTTTCTGTACACACAATACGATGACGTAAGAACCAGATAACAAATACGTCTAACCTGACGTTTACACCTCATTTGACTCTGAAAATGACTACCGCTAAGATTGTCGAAACGTCAGTCAACATCAGTACCAACAGTCCTTCTCTGGACTCTACTAACGTAGATGATCTACATCCACAAACATTTGATGATAGTTGTTAGCGTAGACAGATTCTACGTTTGGGGTTCATGTAAAAAGCTATAATTTTGAAACGAATGAAAGCGGTGTAAATTTTAATTTGTGACGTTTCAATGGTTCGTGCATTATGTTCAAGCAATGTTTACATATTTACATGAGAACTTTTAAAAAAGGAATGAACATAAAAAATTTAAAGGTTTTTAAGGTCACGATTGCAACTATTTGCGCTGTAGTTGTGAACTTAACTTAAAAATTAAAGAAATGCATTTACAGATAGGAAAATATCTTGAAACATAAACGACGCACAGACGTAAATTATACATACATATAAATAAGGAACAAAATTCAAGCCGACCAGGTTTCATGCATCCGTACGATTCTTTAAAGCGTTTTCCAATAACCGAGTTCTTTCTAGTTCATCAGTACGTTGGTATGAGTGTCGATATGTGTATCCAATGCGTGTACCATTTCGTCATTTGTTTTCCTCCGAAATTAAAAAAGCATGTCGGCAAAAGCTGAATCCGAAATTCATTTTCGTTTGTCAAGTTATTGTGCATTAGTGAAAAATTTCTTTTTTCATACATATATTCTTGTATTTACTATATTTTTGAAAGCACTCTGTTGGGCTTTGATAAATATTATAAGAATTCACTTTCCACCTGCTATATCCCTTGTCACTATTCTAAGATGGAAATGTCTTGCAATTCAGTGACGATGTGAGTTTAGAGATCAGAGGGCTTTTATAGATCATTAATTTAGGGGAGTTAGGTCACAGAATAAAAATATACTGAAGGGTCACTCGTGTCGCAACTTTTGATGTTTTTGTCTTCACGCATGTTGTTACGCGCATATCGGCTGCCATTATTCCAGCCAGTCGATAAGGATCTTTTACTTTTTCCCAACCTTCATAAAATGATCCGAAGTCATTTCTTAAGTCAAAATATTCTCGAATTCATTTTTCATAAATGACGTCATGTAATTTTACGGAGTTTTAATGGTGAGATACCCTATGATTAACTTGTTGGAAGAGTGGCTGACGTGGGGACGTGTTGCACACGTTAGTGACCCTTGTGCATAATCATTCGTCTGTGGTAGGGTGATAAAAAGAGGATAGTGGAGTCATCAAAGGAAACTCTATGACCTGATGTGTTAGTATGAGATAATATGTTGGATGTAGAAAGTAACAGGCAATTTTTAGTGTAAAGACGAAACGTTTCTTTAAATAAATTCTTATCTGTTATTTAAATGGCTATGCCGAAAGGTACATTAATTTATCAAGAAGCATCTTTGGAGATGGTCTACCAAAGCAGTATTTTCAGTCTGTGGAGAATGGTTTAATCTTTGGAATGTTCGTTTAGACGAATACAAACACTGACCATTTTATAAGTATCATATAGTATCATTCTTTACCACCAGGTGCTAAATGTTATTTCCTATTTATTATTATATCGAGACGAACAAGATATAACCTTGCATATTATTTATTAGTTAGTGCTTATATGCTTCTTTAGCCAAGACTAGTTTGGTTACTTTATCACCATTTGTTTAAAGAGTCACTTTAAGCATTTCATCTATTGTTGCTACTTATGACAAGATATTAGATGTTATAAAGGAAGAAACAATTTGCCGAAGGTTTTGAGATTAACTTGTTTGACATGTGGTTGTCTTTATGGTAGGACGATAACCTTTGAGCGTTATCCTGGATTTTAATAAATATGATGGAATGCTTTATTAGTATTGTTCTAATAATTTGCTTGCATCGCATGCGCTTCGATTTCGAACAAACTGCGGACAAACTTATTTCTCTTATGAATTTATTATGGTTAAACTTTGTAAAATAACAAAAATAAAGGGACATTACTACTTTTTAGGAAATGTTGGAAATTCATTTTCCTGGCATAATGGCATGAAGTTTACGACAAAAGATTCAGATAATGATAAACGTAATAATGCGAACTGTGCTAAACAATATAGAGGTGGTTGGTGGTATAATGATTGTTATAGTGCCTTGCTGTGCAGTAATCGTATATGGTGGAGTAGTTGGGGTGGTTCTATGAAGTTTGGTGAAATGAAAATCAAACCGTAAATGACTCTCTCATAAAATTTTGCGTTCTTGACTTTGATTTCCTTATAATATTTATTACTATTGTAAAATATGTTATGTAGCTTGTCTTAATGCTTTCAAACCTGTCAAAAAAGAATTTATGTTTCTAAAATGTTGTTGAAGTATGAAAATTGCGTGCATCTTATCAAGTAGTAAAAAACGCGTATTTTTGGTTGTTGTGATTAACCTGGCAATAAACTTGCACTGTGTCAATGCTTTATGTCATTTATTCAGGCTATTAAATTTCAGTAAATCCATGTAATATATTTTATAGCAGATAGATTCACAAAATAATTAGTTAGTGACACCTGGGATTGCTCAAACGAAAAATGTTGGTGCATTTAGTCACATTTATCTTCTAAAACTCGACCTTAGCTTCTATGTACAAATGATGTGATACGTTTTCGTTCAAAAATCATAATTACAAAATGTACATGATTATTTTCTTTGCGATCAATGAAATTTGGCTAAACAACATTGGATTCTTCTACAGTAACAGTTTCTGCAAAGATGATAGCTACCAGTTGATTCTACTGCAACCTTTATTCATTACGTAATAATGATGTGATTAATATATTATGTATATACTCTGATGATGGCTTTGGAATAAAGTCGAAACACGGTGCCATCCAGTAAACTGTTAGCGTGGCAAGAATCTCTCGTCCATACGCAGTTTAAAAGAGATTTGACTCGTGTCCAATCCCTGTGGGCTTGGTAGTTCAACAGGTAGAGCGGCGGACTAGTATCCCGAAGGTGCAAGTGAAACATTAACATCATGGACGCAGACTGGTTGCAATATGAATTGTCAGAGAGTAAAGCATGAAAAGGCAAATTGCACATGGGTGTTTACAACTCATACAAGACAAGGAAGATTTATGGCATTGAAAATTTTGCAACTTGTGCAGACTCCTTATTTTTACAAACTAAATCAGACAACAGACAAACAGACTAAAGCGCACCATGAAGAAAATGCATAAAAATGTAGTGATCTTGTTGTCTGGCCAATGAATGTACTGAGGACAGTTTCAATAACAGCATTTTTTTCGGAGGGGGGAGGAATAATTTGTCAGTCCAAGTGTATAAACACATGCAACTTTAATTTACATCAGGTGTTTTTATAATGACTAATTTCCACCGTAGTTACTGGAAGCAATAATAAAATTTATCGAGCAACATTGCATAAAATATTTTTGACCTTTTGAGCTCTGTTAATTTTCAAGAATCCTACAAAAGAAAGTCCTCGGCTATCATGGAAAAGAGAACAGCATAAAATACATCCAATAAAAAAGGAATCAATACCTATAGAAATGTTTCAATACAGAAAAATCTTACATCACGATTCACAAAACGTGAGAAATAAAGGTAACAGTCTACAATTTCCTTAGGATAATGCTTCGAGCAAAATGATTTGTTTATATTTTATCGTTATGCAAGGACAGTTTTCATTGACATAACTATTATTTCATTGTCATACACCACACAAATACGCAAAGTTGGAATGCGATTTTTCATTTAACAAGGAATAAATATCATTGTCCTACTATCAACTTGGACAAAATCTGGTCATTGGTCAGTGAGCAAACTATAGAATACTACAGAGAGAAGAAAGATGGTTTTGCACCTGTTATTGACGTTGTCAGAGCTGTTAGTGTTAAAAATTTTGTTCTTGAGGATTAGCAAAGAACAAATCGTGTATTTCATTGGTCTATTTGGCGTTTTATCCCAACACAATAATTTGTCTTAAAAGAAATTGTAGAAATGGGTAAAGACAATATGAAATAACTTAAATGCTGTATTATATACAGCACCGAATTTACTGAATTCATTTTCATATTTCTAAATCATCGAGGCTTAAGCACCGCCGAATTGCAAATGATAAAATTGCTGATAGTATAGTAGATTCATGATGCATAATGTTTATCATTTTATTTTGTCAAATAAAAACAATGAAACGCGTGCAGTGATTGGTCTAAAGCTGTTTTTGCATTAGCCTGTGCAGAACACATCTGAGCTCAACCAATCAAAACAATCAATCGGTCAAAGAGAATTTGCAAATCGATCTCGAATACATTTTAGAGGAAAAATTAAAATGTTTATCTTTCGCATTGTTTTATTTTATAAAGAAATAAAAGATGTTTTTCGTGTTTGCACTGGCTTATGCAAACCTCGGAGACGTTTGTGAGAACTCTCGAGTATGTGCAAACCTTGACCTTCGGTCTCGGGCTTGCACTGATCAACTCTCGAGTTCTCCCAAAGGTCAAAGGTCTCCTCGGTTTGCATAAGCCTGTGCAAACACAGTAAACATCTTTTATTTCTTAAATGTAAAAACATTGTTACACGACTTTTTCACATTTAACTGTTTAACTGTGATGCTCCTCAACCAATTTATGTTCAAAATTAATTGTGTTATATTTCTGTGGATTTTTTTTATTTGAAGTTTTATAAACATACTATTCGGAAAAATTTTGTTGTTGGTAATTATTTTATTTCTAGGGCTATTTCAAGGTACTTGGAAAAGGCTTACTGCCCAAACAACCAGTAATTATAAAGGCAAAATTTTTCAGCCGCAAGGCAGAAGAAAAAATTAAAGAAGTTGGCGGAGCCGGCATTCTGGTGGCGTGATTTAAATAAATTATTCATTACAACTTTTGTCTTTGTTTTTATTTAGTGCGAATCGTGTAGAGCGCATTTTTTGCTTGTGTTTGTCGTAATTTGCATTAAACTATCAATTTTTAAAGAAAGGGTAAGCGAATGAAAGCTGAGTCGTGTCCAAAGGAATGCATTGTTAAATGCCTTTTTTCCACATAACATAAAAGTTTCTGCATTTCCCCCCCACTTTATCTTCATTGCAAATGAGCTCATAAACATCACTGGCTATCGCTTCTTTTTCAGAATTAGCGTCTAATTTGTGACATTCCTTAATAAATTCAAACGTGAACTAATCCCATCTAAACACGTGACTTGATTTGGTTTCACTCGGTTCGTACAAGAGCATTATACTAAAGTTCCTTAGCATTTCTACGTTTGTCGACGTTTCACGTCTTACTTTTTCATCGTGGTCTTCTTGTCAATGTTTCTGTCAATGATGGCTCAGATCGATCGTTTTGTCGACATTATTTAACTTGCAACTTACGACATTATATAGACACGGTTTTGGGTGATGTTTTAAATATTTAGGTTTTACTTTCCTACAATTTGGCACTTGGAGCAATTTAAACAAAAGCATACAATGTTGATGCAAAATGTTTTCATGTTAATTTGCTAAACACCGCCACTTGAAAAGAAATAAAATTTTAAGAATATCCCTGGTTTATCCCTTCGATCTTTGTTTTATCCCCAGATCCGTGTTTATCCCTCATCCTTGTTTTATCCTCACATCCTCATCCTTGTTTTATCCATCCGTTTTATCACATCCATCCCTCTCATCCTTGTTTTATCCATCCATTCTTCATCCATCCATCCGTTTTATCCTCACATCCATCCCCATCCGTGTTTTATCCATCCATTTATCCTCCATCCTTGTTTTATCCCAGATCCGTTTTCCATCCTTGTTTTATCCTCCATCCGTGTTTTATCTCATCCTTGTTTTATCCATCCTTTATCCCATCCGTGTTTTATCCGTTTATTCTCTCATCCTTGTTTTATCCATCCATTCCCATCCGTGTTTTATCCCCCATCCATTCCATCCATTTATCCCCCATCCGTGTTTTATCCCTCATCCGTGTTTTATCCTCACATCCTTGTTTTATCCCCACATCCGTGTTTTATCCCTCATCCGTGTTTTATCCCCAAATCCGTGTTTTATCCGTGTTTTATTCCCTCATCCTTGTTTTATCCCCTCATCCGTGTTTTATCCGTGTTTTATTCCCTCATCTTTGTTTTATCCCCACATCCGTGTTTTATTCTCTCATCCGTGTTTTATCGCCACATCCGTGGTTATACCGGTCACAAACCCGGTACTGTACAAACTCAACGAAGGTGAGTTGAACGAATATAGTAAGAAAGAATATAGCAAATGGTTTTAGTATGATTGCATGCTATAGTTTAATTCACGCCTTGTACATTTTGTCTCAATTTAAATAATTTTCGTTAATTGCTGCATGTATTATAAGAAAATGAACGAAAGAAGATGACAGGTGTCATTTTATATTATTCATGAAATACTAAACCTAATGATTGAGGAAGCTATAATTCTTCAGGTTGAAGATTTTTCTCAGCTGTAGGTGTTACTTTGTTGTTTTTTCATGATCACTGTGGAGTTTGAAAACCTGTTTATGACCTTATGAGTTATGCCTGCATTTTTGTTAAACACTCTTATACTATATCTTTTTAATGAAATTTTATTCCTCACCATATTTTTTTAAACATAAGTTCTATGTATTTTAAGATCATAAAATTTGAAGAATGACATAATTTTTTCTTTAAAAATGCTTTTCTCTTTTTTAGTGATATATTGCTTTCACGCTTCACCTGTTGTTTGTTATTTGCACTATCATGTACGTCTTAGTTACATTGAAATTTGACGTGTGTATTTTAATAAGCTTATTTATTGTAGTGATGACATCTATTATCGAAACAGCACGTCCTGTAAAAGCTTTTAATTTCAGTCCATGCTTTGAAGTAAAAATATTTTTCGCGCATTAACGCTAACATCATATACCTAAATATCGCTTAAAGAGCCCATTATGATGCTTAAAACAAAATTAATCTTAAACCACAAAACAAAACAGAACTCTGCATGTAAAACTGTCAAATAATTTAAATATGAGATTTCTTGCAAAAGTTTTTAAACTAGAAACGTTTGTAGCTAATTAATACAGACCTGGTGGCTTTATTGATCATTAACAAAAATATGGGAAACGAAGACGTGTTCGAGTACTTTAATAATTTATACCTCAGTTTTACCTTAATGGGTTGTCTATCACATGGGATGTAGCTGATTAATGTGAACAATGTTTCAAGGTAATGTTCACCAATTTATCAATTATCATCAAGCAAGAAAATATCTTTACAAGCTTACGCACCTTAAATTAAAGAAAAATTGGCATTTATGGCCTGTCGCAGAATTCGTTGAGTTCATCCCACAAATTGATCTGCACTCTGATTCTTAGTTATGGAAATTTTATTAAGAAAGGATTATACGACCAATTCACAACAATCTCAGACAACTTAACATTCTTATCGAATAACAACTCAACTCTTTGCTCTAAATTTACTTCTATTTATACGAATGGTTTCGTGCGTAGGAAATTAAAGTTTTCGTGCAAAATGTGACTTAAATTATTAAATAGGAAATTCCACGTAAATAAATCGTAAACTATAAGTTCATCCTTTACGTTAAGGAAACTACACCTAAATTCTATGTACGAAAGGCTATTTTTACAATGTTTTCAATTATGTCTTTCATAAGGATTATGTCTTCATTATGAAATCTAAATTGCACAACATGGCCTTATAAATTGCCTAAAATATCCCAAACTGCTTTATTATGTAATTTTAAAAGCTGCTGCACATCTGCAAAATTTAATTCATTTTTCATGAAGGCAGCTAGCTTTATAACGTTGTGAAAAACGTTTTTTAATTATAAAATGTTTTCATTCTTTCATGCACGATGTTGATGCGCGTTTTGTAGTTTTTCTGTTAGTTGCTTTCCGAAATGCATCAAGTAATGCTTGTCAAAGTTTGCAAAGTATTTTCAAGAAGACAAAAGAGAACGGTACGTTACAATATAACAAAGGTAACAAAGATAGCTAATAACGCATATGAATTAATTACAAGAAGTGATATATTGCTTCACCTGTCGTTTGTTCTGTGCACTTTCGTCTACGTCTTACATTGAAATTGACGTTTTTTATAAAAGAACTTATCATTGAACTTGTATATTAGAATAACATTTATAATCAAAACAGCACTTTATTTTATCCCCAAAGCTTTAATTTGCATCCACTTGACAATAAAATACTTTTGGGCAAGAACGCAAACATTATGGCTGTAGATATCGTAATTAAGGAACCCATTATGGCAGGACTTTAGCAAAAATTGATTTCAGCTCACAAAACAAAAGAGGACGTCTTTGATATACAACTAATGATATACAACTAACACTATTTGGACAACAAGAAAAGCACTGACTCATCTAACTCCACAACTAACACTAATGATATACAACAACCTGACAATAAACGTTATTTCAAACTACCTTACATAGGTGATTACTCACGACACACACAACGCAAACTCACACAAATCATTAAACCCTACTGCACTGACATTGACGTTAAACTTATTTTAACACCTTTTAAAATAAAATCTTTATTTTCGTTTAAAGACCCACTTCCCGAACTTTCCAAATCTATGGTAGTTTATCAATTTTCATGTGCGGGATGTAATTCCCACTATATTGGTGAAACTTCTCGCCAATTATCTGCCAGGATAAAGGAACATACTCACACAGACAAAACTCCACTATATACAAACATCTTCAAGCCTCTCCTTCATGTAAAAACAAATTCTCACCTTCCTGTTTTAAAATCATCGACACTGATCAATCAACGTTCTCACTCAAAATCAAGGAAGCTCTACACATTAATAAAACTAATCCCGATTTAAATATCCAAGTTCACCACTACAACACTATATTTACTTTATAATAATGTTTTTTGTTATAAGTTCTTAATACTTATTTTTCTTTTCCTTTTTTGCAAATATTTTATAATTTTGTAACTAAATCATAATCCTATTCATTGTAATTAATTTATTCATATCATATTACGTATCATATTACTTAACACTAACCATTCTGCACTGAAGATGGCATTCTGATAATGTCGAAACATGTTTGCTTTCAAAAAAATCGTCGTTTTTCTCAAGTGTTTTTTAAAATTGCTGCTAATTAGAAATTATATTTATAAATGATTTTGCAAAGTTTTTACGATTTTAATTTCAGTCCAATTTGAAATAAAAACATTTTCCGGACATTAACACCATCATCATATAGCTAGATATCGCGTAAAAAAACCCTTATATATGGTACGTACTTAGCCCAAAATTAATTTTAAACGAAAAAAACAAAACAGGAGAAGTCTGTACAACTGTTCAGTAATTTGAAAATAAGGTTTTTTGCGAAGATTTTTAAACTAGAAACATTTGTAACTAACACAGACCTGGTGTTTTATTCATTATTCATAATAATATGTGAAAAGAAGATATATTTGGGTACTTAATAATTAATAGCTAAGTTTTAACTAACTTAGCTATATGAATTTTGTCACATAGGTAAAATTAATGTGTAGATTCTTTCAAGATAATGTTCACCAATACACCGATTTATCAATTATCTTCAAGAAAGAAATATTTCTACAAGCGTACGCCTCATGTAATTAAAGAAATATCGGCATTTATGGCCTTATAGCAACATTGCCTAAAATATCTCAAAGTGCTTTATTATGCAATCTAAGTAAAGAATACATGCACCTGTGCATGTACAAAATATAATTTATTCTTCATGATGGTGGTTATATACATGTTGTCATATATAAAACGTTTTTTTAAACATAAAATGTTTATTTTTCTTTTATGCAAGATGTTGATGCGCGTTTCTGTAGTTTTTCTTTTAGTTGCTTTTTGCAATGCATCAAGAAGACAATGGTATGTTACAGTACAAAAGACAACAACATCGTCTAATGATGTCTTTAACAGTTATTTTATTTATAAATGATTTTGCAAAGTTTTTACGTTTTTAATTAATACAGACCTGGTGGTTTGAGCAATCAATTATTAACCACGATATGTGAAACGAAGACATATTTGAGTACTTAATGATTAATAACTTAGTAGTTTTAACTTAATGCGTTGTCTATCACATAGGATATAATTAGTGTGAACAATGTTTTAAGGTAATGTTCACTAATACACCAATTTATCCAATTTATCAATTGACAACCAGCAAAAATATTTCTACAAGCTTACGCCTTTAGGAATTGAATATAAATCGCTTTTATCGCCTTAAAACTTTCCCAAAATATCGGAAAGTGCTTTTTTATGGTATTTAGGTAAATCAAACACAGCTATATGTACGAAATATATAAATCGTAGGTGTAATCGATCAAAGTTACTCTTTGAAATGTTCACTTTTGTTTATGTTTTGTTTGTACGTAAAACCGAAAGACTAAATTGTTATTTTTCTTATTAAAACCTCTTTCGGCAGGTGTTTATTTAAGTAGGATCTAGAAAGATTTTACATAAATGCTATACGCCATTGATTAAGTCACTTAAGTGATATCTACTCTATCCTTGCGCAATTTCTAAGATTTTTCAAGTTTTGGAATCCTTTTTTTGAATTTGGGTTTTATCCTCGTTTGGTGTAGATTCTACTTCCTCTCTTCAGCTTCTCCTTCTTTTTATTTATGTCAAAGCTAAAACAAATCCACTTGACCTTTTGAGCAGTATATTTAGCTTATTTAAACTATATTACAATATTTAGTTTTTGTTCAGTTTGAAGACCATGAAATAGATTTAAAAGAATTTCGAGAATTTCTGTTTGGACAATGCAAAACTTCCATGAAATTAGTATCATCACAATAATATATAATTATCATTAATTTGTCGGAAATGAAATCAATTCGAAACAATAGTCAGTGGTCATATTAAACTACAGATCTTGAGCCTTCTTAATTATTTTATTCAAATTATTAATCAATTGAAGGCTGCTTAAAAGCACTGTTTATGGCAAAGGAATAAAGAATTACACTTCTTAATAATTTAGGAAGGAAGTATATGCTTCTGAAGTTTGCTATTCTTGACTTCAGTCTATAGGGGCTCCTTTATTGTTATTTCATTATCTCTGCTGTATAGTTCAAAACTTGTTTAAGATATTATGCTTATATTTTTGAAAAACACTCTTATTATACCTTTTCCAAAACAATAACATCTCCCAAATTTTTAACATAGACCTATATGTAAACAAGCTCAAACCGACATGTTTGCAACAGCAAATATATTTGAGCGATGGTAGAATGATAAAGCAATCACACATCTATTATTTTGGATCTTGATAACTGATCATACAAGGTCATGAAACTATAAGAAAAAGTAATTTATTTTCTTTGAAAATGCGCTTGCCCTTTTTAGTGATATATTGCTTCAGCTGTTGTTTGTTCTGTGCACTTTCACCTACGTCTTACTTTGAAATTGACGTTTTTTTTAAAAGAACTTATCATTAAACTTGTGTATTAAATTAACATTTATAATAAAAATAGCACTTTCTTGTACCCCAAAAGCTTTAATTTGCATACACTTGACAATAAAAATACTTTTCGGGCATTATTGCAAATATTATGGCTAAAGATATCGTAATTAAAAACCCATTATGGCAGGACTTTAGCGAAAATTGATTTTAGCTCACAAAACAAAACACGATGTCTTTAGCAGTTACTTTATTTCTAAATGATTTTGCAAAGTTTTTACGTTTTTAATTAATACAGACCTGGTGGTTTTAGCAATCAATTATTAACCACGATATGTGAAACGAAGACATATTTGAGTACTTAATGATTAATAACTTAGTAGTTTTAACTTAATGCGTTGTCTATCACATAGGATATAATTAGTGTGAACAATGTTTTAAGATAATGTTCACTAATACACCAATTTATCCAATTTATCAATTGTCAACCAGCAAAAATATTTCTACAAGCTTACGCCTTTAGGAATTGAATATAAATCGCTTTTATCGCCTTAAAACTTTCCCAAAATATCGGAAAGTGCTTTTTTATGCAATTTAGGTAAATTAAACACAGCTGCATGTACAAAATATACATTATTCTTTATGACGGTGGCTGTATAAATGTTCTCAAAAACGTTTTCAAACATAAAGTTTTTTCTTTTATCCAAGATGTTGATGCGCGTTTCTGTAGTTTTTCTTTTAGTTGCTATCTGCAATGCATCGAATAATGCTTGTCAAAGTTCACAAAGTTTTTTTATGAAGATAAAAGACAACGGTAAGCTACAGAGTAAAAGATAAAATAAATGTTTTGGAGGATGTAAAAAACTAGTATGTTTTAAAACGCGTACCTGCAGGTTACATTTGTAGTTGTTTAATTGCAATAAAGCTTTCTCATTTCTATTTTATACCATTCTGGCAAAATGTATTAGCAAAAACTGAACAAGCGAAGATAGTATTTTTCATATATGTTTTTTCTAATCTAAAACGAAGCGTTCTATCTAGCATTGTTGCTCTCGCTGTTTTTGGCCTTAAATTCTTTACGTTTGATCGTTAGTAAAAATACATGTAATTGTGTCATTGATAAGAATAATAAAACAGGTAAGACTTTGAGACTTCTAGCTCGACTCAGTTCCGTACATTGTTTTTTGCTTAACTTTTTGCGTTTTATAAATATTTGCTTTACGAAATTTGTTTACGTTTGTTTGCAAAAATGGACCTGAAAAACAGATTTTGAGCTAATGAAGGCACGCTAGTTTACTGGAAGTGACACCAGCCATATAATAAAAGAAATTAATGTATTTAATTCACATGAGACGTCTGTGTTGTCTAGATATATAAATTCCCTCCCCAATAACGTTCTAGCTTCGTCCCTGCTTCCATGCTAGTCTTAGCCACTTGTTTAGAAATAGGATTACGTTGCAGAGTTGCTGAATGTAAATTTTGGATGCATCAAAGCGATAACATGACAAATATTTTATCAAGAAAATTTTACCTAGTGGTCACTCAAATCAACAAAGCAATCTACTTGTAGAAATACTGAGTTTTGGTTTATTCTGAAGTTTTGAAAGTTGTTTTATGATAAAGGACAAAACCATAAGAACAATTATATAATGTTTCATCGATCCAGCGATTCCTTAAATATGTCTTATTACATTACACTGAAAAACTGAAGCAAAATTTACCAAAGTTTTTTTTGTTTCAAATAAAATATAAATTTTTTATACAAATTTAAATAGTTTACATTTCTGTACTTTACTTTTTCACTTTATGACGTTATTAGGGTCCTGTAAGCAGATGTATTATAAACCTACAGTGTGAGTTATCATCATGAATAATAAAACAGTAATAATCCCAATGTCCTCACTATGTCATGGTAAAAATTTTTTTGCAAAAGCATCTACATATGCATATATACCTCTAAACCATATCTTGATTGATATTTGAACAACAATTCCTATCGTAATAGCTCCCAAACCCACAAAATAATAATTATGATGATTTATTTTGCTGTTTCATTAACATTTATCAAATCAATTCAACAGCATTCTAACACATTTCAGATCATTGATTCTTATTTATTATTTTGCGTCTTCTGATGTGAGATTAGTACATTCTGTCTAACGTCATGAATCTATGCTAATAAGTAATAAGTCTGCCTGCTTCAAAATGAACATACACTGTAGTTTAAAAAAATTTAGATTTGAAATGTCCATCTCTGTAGATAGTAAATAGAAGCAAAAAAAAGATTCGAAATGTCCATCTCTGTAGATAGTAAATAGAAGCAGGCAGACTTCTAGGCTTCAATTTTTTTGACTACAGTATGATCTTCGGCTGTTTTTCCCTTTCTGGTGTATGTTACCAATTAAATCAGAAAGCCGACAAGGACACATCAATATTTTGAACTTTTTGCTATTTCCTTCTCATGAAATGTTTGGAATAAACCAAGACTTAACAAAACTGCTGTTAGGACGGTATAAATTTGACGAGGCAATGTTTGTCGTGTTATTTTCCAGCTTTGATGCATCGAAGTTAACTTCTAAAAATTCTGCAATGTCATCCTATTTCCAGAAAAAAGAGGAAAGAACTAGAGGTTAGATATTAAAAACATGTTTGTACATATAAAATAAAACAAACCAAAATGTATGAAAGGAGTTCTTTTTGGTTTATTATAATTAAAATTTGAATGAACGTAATATCTGTGCGAATGGTCGGCCGATGCTAAAATAAACGCTAGCCAAAATTTTTACGGTTTTTGATCAGTTGTAAACTTTTATGATTAGTTCTACCCTTATCCAAAAACAAAAACCTTCTCTTTCAGGCAAAGTTACGGGAGCTTGCGCTGACACAATTAATGCGCTGGGACTTGTTTAAGAACACTGCATTTGACCTCATAAAGTCAATTATTCTTATTGAACATTCAGGCATACTTACACAATAGTGTTTCATTGCTATACATAAGAAATAAGTCGTAATGCTATGATTTCTAAAATTTTAAATCATTCCATGATTAAAGAATCTACCTGCTATACTTGTAGCTATGGTTCTTTTCAACATCAGTGTAAATGTAATAGTAGCTTTTCAAATGAAGCTTTAAGTCCGAAATTATACAGCCATGAAGCTGGTCTTTTATTTAAGAGTAGCAAGGGGCAATGTACAGTACTGATCTTATATGTTTACTTTAAACATGACGGCTAATATTTAAATTCGTATAAAAATCTTTATGATTGAGGAAATATTTATCAAAAAGCTTCAGAAGCAAGAGCAATAAAAGTGGTGATATACGAAACACAGTGTAGAAATTATAGGGAAATATTATATATTTACCATTGTGTTATCACCCTATATTTCATGATATTTATATAAAATGTTTCCATCTAAGGTTTAAACGTTGATAATTTATTGGTTAATTTTGACGAGCGAAGATAATCTTTCACTTTCTTTTGCTCCATGACTCATTGCATTTTATAAATCTTGTTATTTCTTTTTTGTATTTTTGACTATAAAATAGACTTTGTTATCTTTTTGTATTATTTACACCTTTTGTAATTGATCCTGTTTTGTTCTTTGTTTTAAAGGTGAGACGTTATCACCAAAAGATATCATTTCAACTCATGCTGTTCACAATGACATTGAATGTTCCATGAAATGTCATCAACAGAAACTATGTGTTGGCTTTAATTTCTTATTTGATGCAAAAGAATTTGAGATAAACTGCCAAATTACCAACAGAAAAACCCAGAAATATGGAGAAACTAGCCTCAGAAGGCAAATGGACTTTTTATGAATCTCATGCATTGGTAAGAAAAAAGAAAGTGGTTGATTTGAAAATGTTTGTTAAGTGGGTATTATGTGTTAATTTTAAATATATTGTTAACGCTTATTTTTTTCCTGATAAGCATTGTGCAAAACTATATAAAATCTGACTTAAAGTACTAATTAAAAGAAAAATGCCCAATCAAGTGTCTATTTTTAGGTTACTGAATTTAATTCGATTTCGAGAAAAAGAATGCAATTTTAAAATTCATACGATTTCGAGGATAAGAATGAAATTGTGCCAATTTTAAATATGTTGAGTTTAATCTTAAAATGTTTTGAACAGCTATTTGGCACAATGGATCTATGTAGGAAAGCTTTTCATAACAATTTCTTTGGATGCCTAATGATTTATAACCCGTAGGAAGTTCAATGCAATAGATTTTTCAATAATATTTTTATAGGCAAAAGACTGTGCAGATCTATACATGAAAGGAAAGAGGAAGAATGGAGTTTATGAAATTGATCCAGATGGCCAGGGCAGTTTCAATGTTTTCTGTGATATGACAACATCTAGTGGAGGTTGGACTGTGTTTCAACGTCGTCAAGATGGAAGTGTAGACTTTTATCGAGATTGGAGGGATTATAAGAATGGTTTTGGTGATCTGAAAGGCGAATTCTGGCTTGGATTGGATAAAATATACAGACTAACATCAGCAAGGAGAAATAAACTTCGTGTTGACCTTGGAGACTGGTCAGGAAACAAAGCATATGCTGAATATGATTATTTTGCTGTAGAGAATGAAGCAAATAAATATAAGTTGAGTCTTGGTGCATATTCTGGTGAGTCAATAAGTAAATGTAAACATTTGATGGACAAATTTCTAAGCCATTTTTTGATATAAGCATTATACGTTGTAATGATTCGAGTTTGCGTGGGCAGGTCAGCAATTTTGGGAAAAACATAGATATTTTAACGGTTGACTTTGAGCGGAAGTCTTGTTAGATCTTAAAAAATATAATCAATTTGATATTACGAACAAAATACATTGAACAAACATAAAAATCATTTTGTTGTGTGAATCATTAAGTTGCACCCTACGACAACAATTTTTGACTTACAAAAAGAGATCATTCATGGATTGTGCTTACCGTATGATTAAGATTAAATGAAAATTCAATTGAAGCTTTGTAAACAAGTAATGAGCATGCGCCTGAAACATTGCTAAATTATGTGGACTTAAATAAACATTAAAACCTTTTATATAAAATATATGCAAACCTGTAATATATAATATTAAATTCAGGCTTCCATTCCAAGATTTTTTATATATGTATAAATAAAAAAATGATAGCATAATGCTCTATCCAACAACTACAAACAATAACGACATTATCTAACAACATTTGCAAAATTAACCTTCCACTCCTGTTCCTTTTAGTCCTAGAATTATACTCTGCTATACTGGTCACAAGCTCAGGACTTGTAATTAAGGCTCTCTGCTTTTGAATAGACTTGTCTTGTTTACAAAGAAGAGGAGTGGAGGTTTAATTTTCAAATGTTGTTAGATAAGGTCATTATTGTTTGTAGTTGTTCGTTAAAGCATTATGCTATTATTCTTTTTGTTTCATAACATTCCAACTATTTAACCTCAAGAATAGGTATAAATAAATATAATATATTTATACATATATAAACGTTACTGAAATTCATTCAATTATACGTGGATAAATTTACATATAGAAGAATGAAAAAACATAAATGTAAATTAAGTCTCGGACAACACTACAGGTATATCATCAAGTCAATAAAGAATTTTTAAGGTCTATTATAATAAAAATTAAATACCATTCATTACTTAACATAGGAGTGAGAGCAATGAGTTAAGGCTAGGATGTGGAAATAATGTTCTGGGAAATGAAAGTAGGATCAAAGTCAAAGTCTTGACAAATTTACCTTTGCAATTTATTTATTCCATTTTGAAACAGGATATAGCATAGTTGTTAAATAAGTCAGCTATAACAACTTTATGACAAACGGTAGCAATGTTATAATGTGATTGTCGTTGGATGTCCCACATGCACCAGAATATGTGAAATGAAAACTCAGTGTTATATAACATATTTTAACACTTACATCATTCCTTCCTCTTTTTCTACATAAAATAAAAAAAAAACTTATTGGCAAATCTCACAAAAGCCCCCCAAAAAACCGCTGTAGGAATCTTCTAACAATGACATAAAACCCATTTTGGGAGAGTTTCTGCAAGTTCAGAAGAATTCTATAACTGCATAAAATGCGAACTTTGAAAGGTACTACTTTTGTAGGAAATGCTAGCAATTCATTATCTTGTCATAAAGCCAAGGCGTTTTCAACAAAAGATTCAAATAATCATCAAAGTGCAGGAAACTGTGCCACTGACTGGAAAGGAGCTTGGTGGTATTGTTATGATAACTATTGTTATGACTCTAACCTGAATGGACACTACTATAGTGGCAACCAAAACAATTACAAAGGTGTGACTTGGCGACAATGGAAAGGTGGTAAATCCTTAAAGTTCACTGAGATGAAAATAAAACCATAAAGAATTTCCAAAGCTGTAATGTCATAAATTTGATCACTATTTCTAATGAAACTTTCAACATATAATAACAAAAAATAACTTTTATGTCTTTTAAAGATCCTTTATAATCATTATCATTTAAAAAAGCGTTGAAAAAATAATTAAAAATACTGTGGTGAAATAATAACTTTCTAATATTTTCGCTAAAATTAGAGCTGATTTAGGTAATTATGTGATTCTAATGTTATGTCTTTTCACTCATTTCTTTAATGAGATGTTGCTCTGTATGTAGCTAATTTTATATTTTCGCCTCGTTCCACGCAATCTTGGTGTATCATGCATTTCATGCAATTATCTTACATCATTATTCACTATGTAAGCAATGTCGCTTTTGATTGGTCAACTACCTGCAAATAATTCTACATATCTGTAGGTAAGACGTCTATTTACAAATAACAGTTTCTACAATTATGGACGTCATTAAAAGCCGGTTTCGAAAAAAAGTCAAATCATAGCGATGTTTTCCACAGTTTCTAAAAACGATGTAAAAGCTTTGAAACAAGAAGCATCCAGAAAACACTAAAAAAGCGGCTAAGATGGCTTTGAACGTGCTTACAACATATTTAAACAAGATGAACTTGAATAAGCCAGCTGACAAAAAAATTAACGAAGGTTTGAAAAATGTTCTATATTGATATGTGTTAATAATATTTCAGTTAGTTAAAGTGAATAATAAAACACTTATTGAACTTGGCTTTCGTAGTTATGATTTTAAAAATTATTCAGACCTCGGCAACGTATTCTGCCTCAGCTTTGCTTCTGCAGATAACATTGACCTTGGTCTGAATAATTTTTGATATCATGCTCAACCTCATCCAAACAATTGTTTATTATCTGGCTCGTCAGCAATCGTGTTCCTTCCAGAAAGAATGGTTGCACACCATATATAAACCGCGTTTACACTGCGGTCTCGTAACTGACCAAGTACTGACTAGGCCTCCAGTGTAAACACATCAAGCCTGACCTAGGACTCGCGAAGGACCGACGTTTTAGCCCCACCATTGCACGTAGTCCTAGGAAAACTTACACAATTTAGAAGGCGCTAGAATCTCCCCACACTACAGTACATCCGGTCAAAAGGCCCGGTGTACTATGTTTGATAATTTATATCGTTACATCTATCTCCTCATAAGGAACAAAACAAGGTTATAATTTGAAGGATCTAAGAGTAGTTTTCATAAAAATTGGTAATCACATGTAGAACGTTCATTGTAGTGTACGTCCTATAGAAGATTTTCTTTTGACTGAGGTGTCCGATGTGTCGGTTTCTAGTCGTGCCTTATTGGTTTCTATACTGACATTTGTGGACGTGTCTTGCGTAGAGAAATAGTCTAGTTTAGTTTACATATCAGTGGCTTAATTATCCTCTACCAATAGCAAAATAAATAAAACAACATTACAACACCGAATCAAAATTATAAATGTTAAAGAAAGGTAATCACGTTGCTGCATCAGTTTATCGTTGTCTTAGTGGATTAAATTCATCTCGGATTCGTTAGGAATGAAATGAGTAATTTAGAGCAAAAATAGTCAGCGTCGCTCTCGTTGACAAAGCGCGCTAAAAAGAAAAGCAATGATGCGCATGCGTATTAATTTTATATTGCAGTACCCAGCCATTGTACCCAGAATGCTCGCTCTGCAATCTTCAGAAACGTAGTGAATATCAGTGGGACTAGAGTTGAAGATTTTTGTCAGAACGTAACATCATGCAGCAGAGGAAAATATCTCAGTTTTAAAGAGGAATGATTTGTTAATCACTTTGAAAATACAAGTCCTTATAAACGTCTTGTAAAATTGTCGTGTTGCTTACAAAGGCCAAGAGAATCGATACAATACTGGCATATTCAACTAATTCAAGTTAGATCATCGATGTCAGGTTCTCTAAAAGATCACGTTTTAAATAAGGCATGAGCGTACATACACAAAGAAAAACACATGTTGTAGACTAGTGAGAAATTAATCACAACAACTGACATTACTTCAACTAATATCTTCTAACGTATATATTTATAAATGCCACGTTTGTTTTATTACAGTTCCTTTGAAAATAAAGCATGAATTATCAATTTCAATAGCTTGCTGAAACCAAAAATAAGCACATCAACACAAGCTACTTTTAGAAATGGATAATTTCGGTCAATTTGTGAGGTAGAAGTTTATAGCTACATACCTTGATGGTAGCTATGTTTCAAGTGATGTATAGTTTTTAGTTCTCAAGTTTTAGTCCAGCTTTTCATCATCCTTATTTATGTCTATACAAATTCATTGTTTTTGCTGTGAGTATAAACACAAAGAGATTGACAGCAGGATTACATGAGTATGCTGGCGATACGAACTGAAATAAAACATTTTTCTCATTTTGGCCACGTTCAAAAATAATGTCCTGTACATTTATTATTTTAAAGTAGAAGTTTCAAAATTCGTGTTGATAACGTTAACATGTTCGTAATTGCATATGTTGTTCGTTATGACACAACAACTTCCTTCAATGTACGTGCAAAGTTGATATTAACAATAAAATTGCTGTTCGGGATAATAGAGTTATATTTATATAATTTTATACTGGAGACAGCTGGGGAATTATTGCCAGTTTGGTTCATTATAGCTACAACGTAAATTGTGTTTTAAGAATGATCAACGGCGAAATACAGCTTGTAATCAATTTTACTGCATCAAAAGTAAGTACACAAAATATAGCTATATTTGAGAATGATCTGTATCGAGTGCCACGTTTTAAAGGTTTCTTTTAAGTCGTGTATGAATAAATTACTTAATTTAATTGAGTGCTGAGACAGAATATCAAAAGAATACATATCACTTGTAGACAGGAAAACAGCTGGGTTGAGTCTTAGGCATAGAAATTTATATACTTTGTAAATTTGTTGTATTTTATACAACAAAATATCAAATAAGTAAACAACAGGATGTGTATGTAACTACAAATTCCAAACATATAATGCAATACTGTCAGTTTGAATTTGTAAACAAACTGTTGTGTCTGTTGTTCCTTATAAATAGTAAAATTGCTTTTCATACTAAAGAAAAAAGAAATCTTTTTGTGCAAGTTGATTTACATCAAGGTTTGACTATATACAACAAAATAGTGGCGCAAAATTCGTCTTTTAAACATTGCATAGTCAAGCAGAACTAGTAATAGTGCAAATTCATTGGACGAAACTTCGAGCATAAAATAGCTACTGTCTAAATCTCAAATAATTAAACTCTTTTATTATCAGATGAAACCATCCTATTCTTCATGAATACTCAACATGAAATTACGTGCATGCATCATCGATAGTTGGCAATAAATTATTAAAATACAGTTGACTTAAATACATCAATAGAGCTTCCATGATCTTGTCCTAACTCCAAGCTTGTGGATATCGATCATATATCATAAAATGGCAAAATTTGCTTTTGCGTTGGTCGGTGACATAGTATGACGGGTGCCTTTATGTCAAAGAAATGTGATGTCAATAAATAACGAATTATTATTAGTTTAGGGCCTGTTCATATGAACCGGGCTGGCCGACTTTGCCTGGCCAGTTTATTATTTGATTCACATGAGGCGGGCTAGCCCGACAAAGTACAGTAATAATTATTTACGCACGCCGCATAAAAGTCCAAATCTCGATACTTTATGTTACTTTTATAAGCTGAAAGAAACTCAATGATGTTATGCATTAGTCTATAGTCCACCGAAAGTTGTTCTTTGCTTGCCCTATCTTTTGCATCGCATTGAATTTTATGAGCATGCGCAATAGTACGATGTTTAACTCGGCATGCCGGTCTAGCCCGCATTGTGCATTGACATGAACCCGTTTTATGCCGAGATCTTGCCTCGTTTAAGGGACATCCAGGCAAGACCGGCCAGCCCTTCGCTCATATAAATCAAATTTGAAATTATATGTAAATACTAAAAGAGGTGAGATCTTGCTACTGCCGGGCTAGCTCGGTAAAGGGCCAGCCCGGCTCATATGAACAGGCCCTTATGTACATACACTTGAAATTGTAAGCACCCAGCTTATAACTTATGTTTAGATTATGTGTATAATTTACACTTTCCATAATTACAAATTGTTTATCTCTTGCAAATAAGTGTTTCATTAGCGTTACACGAGTTAAATGTATTCAAGTAAGTCTTGAATGCAATGAAGCTTGGTATGTTGGCATGGCTACTATGTAAAAGAGAACATGCATGTTAACATCTGATTGGATCTAGGTGCTCTTACATATTCAGTCATAACAAATATATAAAATCAAAATTTTATTTCGACGAAACTTTTGTAATGGTTCAAAACTTATTATTGCAAAAAAAACTTGTCCGTCGTGCAGATTTGAAAGTGGTAGCCGGTTTTTCTTACGGCAGACGTCGAATTATTTTTACGATTTCCTTTATTCAAACAAACATACCTACGTATAGCTTGATCGAATACATTTATAATTTATTTTGACAGTGGGCGCTGATCCAACCTTGCATCTCTATAATTACAAAACATCTGTCAACGTTACTCTTATTTTTAACTCATTATTGTAGAATGGCACACCATGGTTCGTCATCAATTGTTGAGGCTTGGTTAATGCTAATGATCAACATACTCAAATTCCTATTCTCAATTGACTGGTAACCTTCTTGATCTTCATTAGCCGACTATTCTGGCTAAAAACTGAAATGGCTTACCACTATACGGTTGTCAAAACGTCAGTTAACATCAAGAACAATAGTCTTCCTCAGGACTCTACTAGCTTGGACTATCTACATCCACAAACATGTAACGATACTCTCGGGTTCAAATTATTTAATTTATTACGAATGATATTGGTTGGATTGCCTTCCATATCACTTTCAAAATTATCGAGAAAACAAAATTGTGCGTGTTTTTTATTGTTTTTAAATGCCATGCTGTGTACCATGTGAACATAACTTTGACTTTGTAAACAGCAAGCTCAAATTTTTTTGATGATATGACGTAAAAAGTAATTTCCTCTGACGTATATGCGCGTTCCACGCTGCTAAGTCTTCAATCAGTTCAACAAGTGCATTTAAATAGCTATGTGTTTCTTCAAAAAGAAAGTAGCTGATGTAAAGTTTTTAAATTAAGGCGACCCTATAACAACCAATGTCAAGCACTATTCAAAACATTGTTATTTCTTAACATCAACAACATAGAGCATACGTGCTCTTTAACACACATTTTGCTGAATCCTATTCAAACGATGAAAATAGAATTGTCAAAGGATACTGTTAAATCTTTTCAATTTTTAATTAACACTCTTTATATAAATGCAAGCTTTGTTTTGGATGTCGCTCCCTTATAGGGTGGCGTCACGAAGAGCATTTAATTGGAAATTGTTGATAATATTGGTCCTTTTTCTTTTAGCAAAACACAGTGCTCACTGCAATGCCTTGTGCTATCTATTATTAAAAAGTCTTCATTATTTTTAAACTTTTTTCTATTAAAAAATCTATAACGTCGCAAGCAAGCTATGAATGAAGTACAACGTAATTAACAGCTTGTTACCACAATATCACAATACGTCTTTATTCATTAATTCTATATTAATCAGCTAGTGGTGTTGATTTACGATAAATAAAGCCATGTTTATTAAAGAGTAAATGTTATGTTGCAAAATCCTTCAAAACTACCGAGTTTTAAGTTTTGAGTCAGTTTTGTAAACTTCTTCCATGTTTATTGAATTCGATTTTAAACTAAAATAATGTCAAGTTTGTGGCTATGTGTGCAAATTGTTCAACATATTTAAACTATTTAAAGCAGTTCAATTACATGCTGAAATAAATTAGTCTGTGTAATTTTGTAAAGGCATCTTTATCCTCCTAATTTATTCATGCTGGACACACACATATGTAAATAGCCTCGATCCTCATCTCAAACTAAAGTGCTTACTTGTAAGACATTTGAGACAAGACAAGATGGTGAGCTTTATTTGTGCATTGGTGGCGATCACCTGCATCGTTGTTAATATTCAAGGGTAAGCTATGGCTTAGGGCAAAGAAGAACTTGGAAATGTTTAATGTGATCTTGAACGCTATGAAGACTAAATTAGAAACACCTCTAAGGCGTATTTCTTTATAGATTTGAATAATCTTATTGTATAAGTTATCGAGTTGTAGTTAATATTCAAAGCTAGGGCAGAATACAAACATGATCAAAGCTTTGCAAGTTACGATACCGTAAACTAAGGATTTTTAAATTAGCTTAAGCAAAATGCCTTTATTTTGTTCAAAATGTGCATGGGAGTGGTAAGACTTTTATATGCATTACACATTTTTAGTAAGTTGTTAGCTATGTCATGTATGTATTTGATTTTAGTCTGCTTCAACTCCTTGTTTATAATGTGAAATATTTCATCTGAAAACTTTTCCATGACTCACTTTACTATTCTTACTTTACAGAGTGAGATCAACAAATGAAAAGGAAGATAATTTAAAAGATTTCTATTCAACATTCAACCAGGACATGAAACGCACCATAAAATCCGGGCAAAACAATGCAACTTTGAAAACACAAATTGCAATAATAGACGGACAAATAAAAACACTTCAAACATATCACAAGAATCTTCAAACCCAGCACAAACATCAGCAAATCTTTAAGTTAAGTCTGCAACACAAAATCAATAGGACAGAAGTACAATTATATACACTAGTGAAATTACAACAAAAAATTAAGAAAGTTGAATTGAAAATGATTGATCTGTCATCAAAAATGAAAAAACTTGATGCACAAAGGGCAACATTACAATCGGAGTTAAAAACTCTTGAAAAACAATTGAAAACACTTTACATGGTAAATGAAAAACTTACAAATATTTCGGAAAAAGGTAAGACTGATTTTAAAAAAGGAAAGATACTTATAGGTTCGAGTAAGGACTAATATTTGTTCAGTAAAAACAATATATTTCATTTAATTTCTTTGTGTTAGTTAATATTTTTATAACCATCAGGAAAAGACTGCGCAGATCTTTACAGAAAAAGTGTAAGACACAGTGGAATATACGAAGTAGATACCGATGGTAAAGGATACTTTAAGGTCTTCTGTGACATGACATCATCGGGTGGTGGATGGACTGTAATTCAAAGACATATAAAAAATGGAAATACAGACTTTCATCTGGGTTGGGCGAAGTATAAACGTGGCTTTGGTAATCTTAAATCTGAATTCTGGCTTGGATTGGACAAGATACATCGACTAACATCTGCAAGGAAAAATAAACTTCGAATTGATCTAGTAAACACGTCAGGCAGTAAAAATTACGCTGAATATGAAGATTTTCTTGTAAAGAATGAAAATTCTAAGTATCAATCAAGTATTGGAAAATACACAGGTAAGAAAATATTGAAGAAAATGAGTGTTTGTGATAGCAAATTGTGTTGACAGATTGTACCTTAGGACCAGTTCATATGAGACGGGCCAGTCCACTTATGCCAGGCTAGGTAGCTTTGCCGAGATCTCACCTTGTATATTATTTTACAATTTTTTTGAAATTGCGTTCATATGAAAAGCGGGCCAGACCGGCTTGGAGTGGTCCGCTTGAAGGAAGCGAGATCTCGCTTCTAACGGGCTCATATAACTGCATCCAGCGGGCCAGCCTGTCTTATATGGTTACTTAAATATAGCAAAATTTTCAAAACAATAATGTGCAATTGAAAATAAGTTTGAAAATTCCAGGTTATACCACTACAATAGTCGGTGGAACTCACTGGTAGCAATCAGATTGTTGAATGTCTGAGTCTAAACGCAATTTAATTTTCCCACAAAATACAACATTTGTTGGCAGAAATTAAATACAACATTTCAACTTGGCCAGCCCGCCTCAGATGAATGCAAATACAAATTGATCCGGCAAAATAGCTAGCCCGGGTTAAGTGGACTGGCCCGTCTCATATGAACAAACCTAAAGGGGTAAAGAAATATATTGTCTGAAATGTCAACTGCAAGAAAGACAATATACAATGCATTCGAATTTACATTTAGACAATATACAATGCATTAGCAAGATCATTTTGAAGAGCAGGATATTCAGTAACTTTAAAGACAAGTTTTATTCCTCAGAAATATAATAATTTTCTGAATATTATCTATTAGCAAAGCTTGTATTTCTATAGCCTGTTTAAAACGTTGCATTTTACATGTGTCGAACGCATTTAAAACAAAAAAAAATGCGATAAAATTAGTCATCTATTTTTGCTTTGAATGCATTCGGCTCATGTAAATGCGAAATTTGAGACAGGCCTAAGCGCTTATGCTTGCCTTTGCTCTTGTTTATCCTATGTGTAATCCGGGAAAAGTATAACGCAAAAAGAGCAGTTTATTTGTAATTTTTAATGATATGTTTTCTTGCAAAGCATGCAAAAATGTAAGTCTGCAGCAAGAAATTTATAAAATAATAAATGTATAATTCGTACTCTGATTGTTTGATGCATGTGCTTGAATCAGGCAATATAAAGAAGGAAATTTAAATTGCTGTGCGTTAAATATAAACATGTCTGAGAATGAAGATGATTTGCTTTTACTTCATATAACAATTTCTTTTGAAGTGTTGTATCGCCATATCTAAAGACTTGGGAATGTTCTTTAGTAAAAAAGCGGTGTAAATAACTCACAATGCATTTCTTAACTCTTTTTTTATTCTTATGTGTTTGAATCAAGCCAGCCACGAGAAAAACTGTTTCGCAAATATCTTAATATAATATAAATGCATCATTAAATGCATGGAATGCTGGATATAAAGTTTATTGTGAATAATGACAGAATGATATGAACAGTTTCTTGTGCGTTTTTAAAATATAAATCACCAGAAAACTGTAGAACTATTTCTACTTTTCAGGAACTGTTGGGGATGCATTATCCTATCACAATAACATGAAGTTTTCAACCAAAGATTCAGATAATGATAAATATAGTAGTGGAAATTGCGCCAGTGGTGGTGGTTGGTGGTATAATGATTGTTCTCTTTCCAACCTAAATGGTAAAAATGTGCATTGGAGTGGTTTTAATAACGTGAAAACCAGTGAAATGAAAATCAAACCATGAAGACTTTTCATAAATATTAATAATTTCATGACAATGATCAATTTCAATGTCAGTACGTCATGTAAATATATGTTTGTTTATGAGAAAATATGCAAAAAATTGTGTTGATTTCATGAAGTAGTAAAAAATATTGTTTCAATCAATGAAATAGAGAAATTGTGAGTATTTAAAATGGTTATCTAAATGAAGCGGATGTTATCAAATCATACTCAAAATAACAGCAGTTTTTTTAGTTTTACCATGTTGTTAGCTGCCTTCTTTAAAGAGATATTTTTTTAATTATTATATTTTATTCTTCATGGCATGATATGGTTTCTCACATTTATTAAGACTTACACGTTTATATAGCACGTTGTGTTTTTCTAAAATAAACAAATTATAAAACCAAAGATTGATATCTGCTTCCACTTAAGTTAAAAATTTGAAAAGAGGATCGTCATGAAATTAATTGTATTTGCTTTATTGGTTTCTTTGTACAGTTAGATGCAAGTCATAATGAATAATAATTTTATATCTTGCACAATAAACTTTATTCCTTATTTAGCGTCCTTCCTTAATTAACCTACTTCTCTTTACAAAACCTCTTTCCTTACTTAACCTCCTTCTCTTTACAAAATCTCCTGCCTTACTTAACCTTCGTTTTTTTGCTAAACTTTCTACTCCACTAAACTTTATACTTTATAAAACCTCCGTCTTTACTAAGTATCAATTTTACTAAATTGCCGGGAATTGTTGCTCTGTTTGACTTTCAAATCTGACCATGTAGTTATTAAAGTAAGGTTGTAAAGTAAAGTAAGGTAAAGTAAGTTATTAAAGTAAAGTGCCGCTAAGGTTGTTGAAACGTCAGTCAACAACAACAAAAACAGTTCTTCTCAGGACTATACCAACCTGGACGATCTACATTTACAAACATGTAGTTATTACCATGTAGTTTCACCTTCTTGATTGAAAGCTGTTCTAATTATATAATTTTTAAGAGATAATGGCCTACCTATCTATCTTTAAGCACAATGCAGCCAAGTTTCTTAATATCTCCAGTCCTATCAAGAAAAAACTGATGTTTCTATAAGTACACCAAAGATGCTGATAACTAAAACGTTAGACTCTGTAGCATCGCTATCATTGCTGATTTTAAAGGCAAATAGTAAGTAAAATTCTCAATGATAATATATGTAACGCATTTAAATGCGTGCAAAGAAAAATCCATTAATTGGTTTTCATCCTTAGATTTAATCTCAAAAGTAAACCGGACGATACAAAATTTAATGACTGTAATCTATGGAAAATCTTTTCATTTCAACATCGTCAATTTAAAAGAAAAACATTACGCGCTACCTAAATGACTTTGGTGATTTAAAATTAACACAAAACTTCATCCTTATGTTAGAGATATAAAAAACGCTCGTTTTTTCTCACATCACATCCAAAATTTTGTTTCACGATTTTTCATTTTTTCCTTTATGGGCAGTGGCCTAGCCATCCCTCAATTTATTCATAACACGTAATTTTTTATCATCAGCATCATTCGTTTTATTAAAAATTCATAGTATTATGAACAACAAAATATTTACATAGCAAAAAGAAACTTGCGGGTTTGCTACGTCACTGATCATGTGATAGTTCCATGTACGTATATCTTTCCTTATTTTCTTATGTGTCAAATTTTCTATTCCTCCAATTTAATGCAATGTAATTTTTTAATTAGATAATTCATTTAGCTTGTTGTATCTAAGACTGTTGAAGATGTCTTATGTGTCTCGACAAAGAAATGTCTCCAATAAAAAAACCTTCCTGCTACAAATTTATTTAAAAAATAATCGCTTTAAAATATATAAGTATTGGGCTTACCTTTTAATGAAGGTCCATTATATTTTTATAGAAGATAAAAGAATGGAATATGCCTGATTTTTCTTAGTATAACTTACAACTTAGCGCATGTTAACTATCCATAATAAACTGAGCATGATAATTAAGGCTTCTTTCGTGCAAAAGGGAAAATGATTTTTCTTGTTGAGTCACACAATAGACAATTGTTTCTCAAAATACATGAAAAAGTCGATGCTTCTATAAATAACTACAAAAAACTTTCTTACTGTTATTAAAAACATCATGAAAAATAGCAAAAATATACTACCTATTGTGGAAAAGATTATTTAAAGGCATTTGACGTCACTGCAGCCTTTAATGTATAAAATATTGGAACAAAATTGCTTATTTAACAATAAGCCAGCTATGGTACAGATACCAGTGCTTAGACCATCTATGACTAATAATCTATACTATAAAGAAATAATTTAATACCATTTGATTTGGATATGGATTAAGACGAAATATCTTAATTGCAACCTATATATAGCTACTCGCTTCCAAGGTATAGAGATAAGTGGTCAATTAAGGTGAAGCACAGATCGTCTTTCGAAAAATGTCCATTTTACTTGAAAGGAGCTCCAGTCAACAAAAAAGTTATATTAAATATATAAAATTCATTAAATAATCCTTAATATATAAAACATGCTGTTTTTTTCTCATTTTATGTAAAAAATTACCTTATTCACTAATCATAAGCCTTTATTAATACTACTCTCATTCAGTTGTGCTATTTCAATTCTTTAGTTTAGAAATAAGACTACAGTGTTTGTGAAATTATATATTTAACCATTGAAAGATTTAATTAATAACTGAAGAGGAATGTATAACAAATGCAAATACCTGTTCCCGCCTATCTCTTTAAGATGTTACTTAATTTAAAAAAGCCTCGTAATTTTGATTAGAATATGATTAACGGAACAATACGATCAATATATTTTGTAGATATTAAAAGACTAACTTCATCAATTGCTTTGAGCAGAATAGCAATGTCCAGGAAAACAGTTTTTATTCCAACCTCTTTTATTTGAAATGTGAAGTCCATATTAAAATTTTCTACTAGAAATTGTTGATGTATAACTGCCACTTATTAATTAAGATTTTTTGAAAATATCTTTTCCATTCATGCCCTGACTTGCTGTCTGCAAGTCAGTGAAAACTGCACAACAGTTTTTCTGGAAATAATTACATTATAGGTGGTTTTTGTGTTACGTCATGGCCGCCATGTTGGTTGTCAAATACAAAAGAATATTTTATTCATACTGTTGTGGGCAACAGCCATCGTGGGCGAGCTACTTTGTTTGATAATTCCCTGGAGGTGAGTTTAACCCTTAAATTTTTAACTATATAGTCTATACAAAAAGTAAGACTGCCATAGCGACGGTTTTTGGTATACAACTTCATTAAAAATTCATATTTCTTGCTCGGTAATTTCATGGTAGTTTCCTTCCATGCGCTTTTGAAAGCTGACTGAGTTTAGCTCTGTCGTATAGTCGTCCAGATTTGACAGTGAAATGGAAAGCTAACAGAGAAAGTTATTGATTGAAATGTGAGGCAATCTAAACTCTTCTCCGTAGGATGAGGAAGATAAACTCTAGAGTTTAAAGTTGCTTGAGTATCATTTTCTGCATATACGGCGTTTCAAATACGTAGCTGTGTCTATGAGGTAAAAACTTGGCTTTTTATGTTGATCGAGTTGGCAGAAGTCCTTATGACATTGAGTCAGTAGTCATGGGGCTGAATGTAGCTAACGAGCAGTTTGACAAGATTATGGAGTTTGTGAAATTTTTTATCCTTGAACTTGGGAATATGATTATACATCTAACGTGAGTGATAAATAGGTGTTTACTATATACAGGTTTTATGCGTGATGTCTAAGGAAAACAATCATTATGATTTTACGTACGAGATGTATCCAAATACTTCCCAATACTAAGCGCATAGAGCTGTTTCTAAGTAATTATAGCCAGCGAATTCTTGTAGTTATGCTAAATACATCTTGCAAACTACTAAAAGAAACCAACTCAGTCATTAAATTTGCTTTGGCGAGCTATTTAAGAACATGTCTATTTAGGAGCATGTCTATTTGGTCATAACTAAAATATAAAGCATGTGTTGGAGCCTAACTCACTCATTAAATCGTGATATGTTAGATAATATTGTCTGGCTTGAATAAGTAAGCCTGCCTTTCCCAATATGTTATTAAAGCTTCAACAATACATGTAAATTTTCATCGTGAATTTACACCATACATATTTACAGAAGGACCACGCATTTCCATGTCTTTATGTTTGCTATTTCTGGCTGAATTCCCAACTTGTGTAAACACAATTAAGGATGCTATTTTGCTTTTTTGATTTCGATTTTATTGTCAGAATAAGTGTTCAAAAAGGTACGTTGGAAACTTCAAAATGAAATGTTTTAAGCAAAGCCTGCTTTAATATTTTGTTTGTGTAATAGCACAAACATACAATTAAAACTTTAAGTGCTGTAGCAAGTCAATAAAATAATTATGAATAGTCAACATGAAATCAAATTTTATAACAAGTTGTCATTGAACCACAATTAACACAAATGTATAAATAGAGCTTTGCTTTTGTCTTCACACACGCTTCAAAGCTGTACAAGGGAGACTTATCAAAAGATGGCGAACTTTACTTATGCCATGATTGTAATAGCTTGACTTTTTGCTGTTATTCATGGGTAAGTTGTAATCTTTTTAAACTAAAACGTGCGAGGTGTGAAACCTTTTGTATTTTTGACGCATGCATAATTTTATAGGACAGTGCTTTATAGTGAAAATGTTGAAAGCGGCTAAAACAGTAGCAATGGGCAGTTTTAGTATTTTGCATTAAATATGCCGTTATTAGATGTTTTTATGTTAGAAAGTATGTCACCTATGGATTAAAAGAGATGAATTGAATTTCATGGTTGCTTTATTGTTCGTAATCTGCTTCTTCGTAGCTATATTTTAAAAACTGTCTCCTGCAATGTCGTTGCAATCTCTGTAAATGCATGAGAGGACACTTATTCATATCGTCTTCTAAGATCATTTGAAATCATGTTTTACGGATTATTGTATGCTTATATGAATATGAGCTCCGAAATTTTTGCACTACGCCACTTTTGAAAGTTTAAATTTACAAAAATGTTTATTTTCGTACTGTTTTGAGCCTTTTAGAATTTTAAAATTATGATTGATTATTTCTTAATCACCATAAAAATTTTCCAAACCAATTCAAATATAAGCTTTTTTGATAAACGGTGTTTAAAAGGTGGAAGATGATGAATCGTCACAATTTCTATGAATTTAACCTCTTTGTTACGTTACGTATTAATATTGGAAATTGTTTAAAAATTTTGAAACTTCTGGCTGTGTTTAAAGAACACAAGAACATCATGCTGGATAATGGCCAGTAAGCAAGTGACACAGTGTAATAAGTGTTATCATCAGTGGCGGATTACTAATTAAGAAGCATGCCGGATAATACAAATTTGTTGAAATTTAAATCGGATATGTATTCTTCCCACTAAGTTCAATCTCATGATGACATTTGCGTTCCATACGCTCCTATAGCCCTTACCCTTTGTATTTACCAGCCTGTCTTTGTAACTCATAGTATCAACAATAAGGAATGAATTTAAACTTCGATTTGGGGAAAGCTAACACTTCATGTTTTCTAAGCATCGTGAATTTCAACAGTAGATTGTACGGTTTTCAACAGCATAAATGGTCTAAATTAGGAGCATTTAACTCTAGTCCGGAATAGCAGATGCTAAAAACTATTTATGTCTAATACTATGGACCTCTTAAATGCCTGGGCCTGTAAACTTCAGCATACAGAGCCTACTGAGTAGTTGGCCACTGAATATCATGCTTTAATATCTAAGTTGACGGTTTTGTCTCATATGATTTAACTATTTCCGTAGAGCGATGTTGACTAATACAAAAGAAGATCGTACAAAAGATGACTTCTGAACATTCAGCCTCGACATGAAACGCACCTTAAAACCTGAACCAAGAAATGTAATTTGAAGACAAAAATTGCATCTATAAAAGCACAAATAGCTACACTTCAAACATATCACAAAAAACTTGCCGCACAAAACAAACACCTTCAAACATTTAAGTTAAAACTCCAATCCAAAATCAACAAGGCAAATAAGCAAACTTATAACATTGCGAAAACAAATAAAGAAGCTCGAAGTTCAAATGATTAAGCTTTCTATACAAATGAAAACACTCAAAGCACAATTAGCGAAAACACAAAACATGTTAAGAACTCTTGAAAAACGATTGACAACGCTTTAAAAAGAATATACGAAACTCACAGGAAAAGAACAAAACGGAAAAAAATTTCAAATAAATCAAAGAAAACGCAAGGAAACGACTGTGCAGATCTTTACAAAAAAGGTGAAAAAAAGAACGGAGTTTATCAACTTAATCCAGATGGTCAGGGTTACTTTAAGGTTTTCTGTGATATGAAAACATCTGGTGGAGGTTGGACTGTGTTTCAACGACGTCAAGATGGAAGTGTAAACTTCTATCGAGGTTGGAAAGACTATAAACAAGGTTTTGGTGATCTGAAAAGTGAATTCTGGCTTGGATTGGATAAAATATACCGACTAACATCTGCAAGGAGAAATAAACTTCGTGTTGATCTTGGAGACACGTCAGGAATAAAAGATATGCTGAATATGATTATTTTGCTGTAGAGAATGAAAATAGAAATTATCAATTGAGACTTGGAAAATATTCTGGTAGGTCATTAGGCAAATATGAACAATAACACCACAAAATTAAAAGGGTTAATAGGATAAAAATAATATTAGCATTAAATTAAAACGATTTGGATGCTTGGAATTTACGTGAACCGATTCTACTTTTTTGTTACATATTTGTCATAAGAACAATATATTTTGTTTCAACTTATATTATAAAACAAGCAACCCACTTTTGTAAAACAAAAATATTTTAAAGTGTGATTACAGCTTTAAATATATCGGTATAACAACTAATTTACAAACTGAAAAAGCAATTCTAAACAGGCAATACTAGAGAGATCATTCAAGGATAAGGACTAAGTTACTTATTAAAATAAATTGCAAATTCAGTTCCAGCTTTGTATGCAACAAATTATGTGTAAGGGACTGAACATAATGCTATATAGAAAAAACACAGCAGTATTTAATATTTTCTACATAATTAAAGAACTAAGTGATGACACACACACTGTAAAAGCTGATTGGTTAAAATAACCATTAAAATTGTTTACTTTAGATGCATTTAACCACTTCAACAAATATTTTTTATGGCTACTCTAACCAATCATATCGTTATTTTAACCAATCATTTTTTTCTGGCCATGTAAGCGCAAAAAGAATCTTTCTATTGAAAATATTTTTGTTAATTATCTATTGATTAAACATAAAAATTACACAAGCATGTAGTGACCAAATATAATGCATACTAAAAGTTCCACTGTTAAATGTGTGTTCTCTTGAATACAAATATCACCATTTAGGAACTGCTGGGAATTCATTATCTGCCCATAAAAACAAGTTGTTTACGACAATCGATTCAGATAATGATAGAGATGGCGGTGGAAACTGCGCTGTAAATGCTAAAGGTGCTTGGTGGTATTATCATTGTTATGTTTCCAATCTAAATGGGTATTATTATCATGGCAATTATCAACCTTCTGCATCTTGGTACAAAGGTGTTGTTTTGAAAGATTGGAAAGGATTTCCTTATTCTTTGAAACTCACTGAAATGAAAATAAAACCATCAGAAAACTTTTAATAAAGTGATGATTTCATGACGATAATGGATACATGTGTAGTGAACTTTATACATTTTTTCGTAAAGTTTGCTGTTTAGTCTTTAAAAAGAAATAGATCTCAGCAGTCACTATTCGTGGTTCTTCATATGGATTTGGTATAATAGTTATTAAAACCGTGTCGCAATAAGGCAACTGAACTTCATCTCGCTTTTGTGCATAACTGAAATTACTAAATTAATTATCATGAGCTTTCGAATGATGTGTTGTTTGAATTTAATTACAAAGTTCCTTTTTACCCCCTACCACCACTGTAGTCTATTATCTAATACTGCGTGCTAACCGCAGGGGGTCTTGTGCCCAGATCTGCGCGCCGTTCCTTGGTTATAGCATAACTTCGTATGACTTATAAAATCAAGAAATGCAAAAAATTTGAACAGAAAGGAAATTTTAACTTTTTATTCAAAACACGTTTCCACCCTTATATTTAAGGTAGAGTTTACGGTTGATATATAGTATATAAATCGTAGGTGTAATAGATCAAAGTTACTCTTTGAAATGTTCTTTTTTGTTTAAGTTTGTTCACATGTAAAACCGAAAGACTAAATTGTTATTTTTCTTATTAAAACCTCTTTCGGCAGGTGTTTAGTTAAGTAGGATCTAGATAGATTTTGCATAAATGCTATACGCCGTTGATTAAGTCACTTAAGCGATATCTACTCTTTCCTTGCGCAATTTCCAAGGTTTTTCAAGTTTTGGAATTCTTTTCTTGAATTTGGGTTAGAATCTTGTGTAGAATCTACTTCGTCTCTTCTGCTTCTCCTTCTGTTTATTTATGTCAAAGCTAAAACAAATCCACTTGACCTTATGAGCATTATATTTAGCTTATTTAAATTATAGTACTATATATTTAGCTTTTGTTCAGTTTGAAGATCATGGAATAGATTTAAAAGAATTTCGAGAATTTCTGTTTCGGCAACGCAAAACATCCATGAAATTAGATCATCACAAAAATATATAATGATCATTAATTTGTCGGAAATGAAATCAATACGAAGCAGTAGTCAGTGGTCATACTAAACTACAGATCTTGAGCTTTCTTAATTATTTTATTCAAATTATTGATCAATTGAAGGCTGCTTAAAAGCACAGTTTATGGCAAATGAATAAAGCATTATACTTCTTAATAATTGAGGAAGGAAGTATATGCTTCTGAAGTTTGCTATTCTTGACTTCAGTCTATGGGGGCTCCTTTATTGTTATTTCATTATCTCTGCTGTATAGTTCAAAACTTGTTTAAAGTAATATGCCTATATTTATAAAAAACACTCTTATTATACCTTTTCCAAAAAAATAACATCTCCCAAATTTTTAACATAGACCTATATGTAAACAAGCTCAAACCGACATGTTTGCAACAACAAAAATAGTTGAGTGATGGTAGAATGATAAAGCAATCACACATCTATTAGTTTGGATCTTGATAATTGATCATACAAGGTCATGAAACTATACGAAAAAGTAATTTATTTTCTTTAAAAATGCGCTTGCCTTTTTTAGTGATATATTGCTTCACCTGTCATTTGTTCTGTGCACTTTCATCTACGTCTTACATTGAAATTGACGTTTTTTATAAAAGAGCTTATCATTAAACTTGTTTATTAGAATGACATTAATAATAAAAACAGCACTTTATTGTACCCCAAAAGCTTTAATTTGCATTCACTAGACAATAGAAATACTTTTGGGTATTATCGCAAATATTATGGCTGTAGATATCGTTATTAAAAACCCATTATGGCAGGACTTTAGCAAAATTGCTTTTAGCTCACGAAACAAAAGAGGACGTCTTTAACAATTACTTTATTTATAAATAATTTTGCAAAGTTTTTACGTTTTTAATTAATACAGACCTGGTGGTTTTAGCAATCAATTATTAACCACGATATGTAAATCGAGGACATAATTGAGTACTTAATGATTAATAACTTAGTAGTTTTAACTTAATGCGTTGTCTATCACATAGGATATAATTAAGCGAACAATGTTTTAAGATAATGTTCACCAATACAACAATTTATCAATTATCATAAAGAAAGAAATATTTCTACAAGCTTACGCCTCCTGGAATTAAAGAAAAATTGGCTCTTATGGCCTTATAGGTAGATTGCTTAAAATATCCCAAAGTGCTTTATTATGCAGTCTAAGAAAAGTTTACATGCAGCTGTGCATGTACAAAATGTAATTTATTCTTCGTGATGGTGGCTATATAAATGTTCTCGATTTTCCTGCCTGTTGTTTTTCGTTAACATGAAAATGACAACCTTGCCATTTTGATTTCTTACTAAAGTAGCACACTAGTGTACATTTTAATCTCAAAGAAACAACTGTACATGTCATATTTAACGCTTGACTTATATTCTAGCAATGCAGTAACAGAAACATTGTGGTTGGAATGACTATCAACAAGGCTATGGTAATCTTATTTCTGAATTCTTGCTTGGTTTGTATGAAATACGCTAACATCAGCAAGGCAAAATAAACTTTGCGGTGACCTGGGAGACTGGTCAGAAAACAAAAAACATGTTGAATATAATAACTGTTACATGTTTGTAAATGTAGATTCTCCAGGTTGGCATAGTCCTGTGAAGGACTGTTTTTCTTGTTGTTGACTGACGTTTCGACAACCTTAGCGGTAGTCATCTTCAGAGTTCAATGAGGAGTAAACGTCAGGTTAGCCGTATTTTTTAGCTGGTTCTTACCTCATTGTATTGTGTGTACAGGAAAAGTGTGGGTGTCAATTGTGTATTGTCATTGCGAATTAATGTGAAGTGTAATGTTTTTAGTTGATCGTTTGTTTGTATTGTGTCTTTTAACATTTCGAATAATAAAAAATAGCAAAAAAATGTATGCAACACAACTGCAATTTCACGAAAAGAAAAATGTGATTGCTCTTTTTTAATGTTTTTCGTGAAATGATAAACCTAATCATTAAAATATTATAATTCTTTATGTTAAAGGATTTTCCCCAGCTATAGGAGTTTCTTTGTTGTTCTTTCATAATCGCTGTGAAGTATAAAAACCTTTTTATCACCTTATGAATTAGCTATATGCATGCATTTTTTAGACTCTCTTTTTAATGAAATTTTATTCTTTGAAACATTCTGTTAAACATATGGTTTCTATGTATTTTAATACTATAGAACTTCAAGAGTGAGATAATTTTTTTCTTTAAAATGCTTTTATCTTTTTTAGTGATATATTACTTAACGCTTCATCTGTTGTTTGTTCTGAGCACTATCATATACGTCTTACATTGACGTATACGTTTTTGTAAAAGAGCTTATCATTAAGCTTATCAAAACAGCACGTCATTTACCGGTAAAAGCTTTTTAATTTCAGTCCAATTTGAAATAAAAACATTTTCCGGACATTAACACCATCATCATATAGCTAGATATCGCGTAAAAAAACCTTATATATGGTACGTACTTAGCCCAAAATTAATTTTAAACGAAAAAAACAAAACAGGAGAAGTCTGTACAACTGTTCAGTAATTTGAAAATGAGGTTTTTTGCAAAGATTTTTAAACTAGAAACGTTTGTAATTAATACAGACCTGGTGTTTTATTTATTATTAACAATAATTTGTGAAAGGAAGACATATTTGGGTACTTAATAATAAAAAAGCTAAGTTTTGACTAACTCATCTATATTTATTTTGTCACATAGGTAAAATTAATGTGTCGATTCTTTAAGATAATGTTCACCAATACACCAATTTATCAATTATCTTCAAGAAAGAAATATTTCTACAAGCCTACGCCTCATCGAATTAAAGAAAAATCGGCATTTATGGCCTTATAGCTTGATTGCCCAAAAAAAACCCCAAAGTGCTTTATTATGCAATCTAAGTAAAGCATACATGCAGCTGTGCATGCACAAAATATAATTTATTCTTCATGATGGTGGTTATATAAATGTTGTCAAAAAAGTTTTTCAAACACAAAGTGTTTACTTTTTTTTTATGCAAGATATTGATGCGCGTTTCTGTGGTTTTTCTTTTAGTTGCTTTTTGCAATGCATCACATAATGCTTGTCAAAGCGTACAAAGTGGTTTTATGAAGACAAAAGACAATGGTATGTTACAGTACAAAAGACAACAACATCGTCTAAAGATGTCTTTAACAGTTACTTTATTTATAAATGATTTTGCAAAGTTATTAAGTTTTTAATTAATACAGACCTGGTGGTTTTAGCAATCAATTATTAACAACGATATGTGAAACGAAGACATATTTGAGTACTTAATGATTAATAACTTAGTAGTTTTAAGTTAATGCGTTGTCTATCACATAGGATATAATTAGTGTGAACAATGTTTTAGGGTAATGTTCACTAATACACCAATTTATCCAATTTATCAATTGTAAACCAGCAAAAATATTTCTACAAGCTTACGCCTTTAGGAATTGAATATAAATCGCTTTTATCGCCTTAAAACTTTTCCAAAATATCGGAAAGTGCTTTTTTATGCAATTTAGGTAAATCAAAATATACATTATTCTTTATAACGGTCGCTATATAAATGTTCTCAAAAACGTTTTTCAAACATAAAGTGTTTTCTTTCTTTTATACAAGATGTTGATGCGCGTTTCTGTAGCTTTTCTTTTAGTTGATTTCTGCAATGCATCGAATAATGCTTGTCAAAGCTCACAAAGTGTTTTTATGAAGATAAAAGACAACGGTAAGTTACAAAGTAAAAGATAAAATAAATGTTTTGGATGATGTAAAAAACTAGTATCTCTTAGAACGCGTACCTACAGGTTACATTTGTAGTTGTTTAATTGCAATAAAGCTTTCTCATTTCTATTTTATACCGTTCAGGCAAAATATATTAGCAAAAACTGAACAAGCGAAGTTAGTTTTTTTCATATATGTTTTTTCTAATCTAAAACGAAGCGTTCTATCTAGCATTGTTGCTCTCGCTGTTTTTGGCCTTCAATTCTTTACGTTTGATCGTTAGTAAAAATACATGTAATTGTGTCATTGATAAGAATAATAAAACAGGTAAGATTCCTAGACTTCTAGCTCGACTCAGTTCCGTACATTGTTTTTTGCTTAACTTTTTGCGTTTTATAAATATTTGCTTTACGAAATTTGTTTACGTTTGTTTGCAAAAATGGACCTACAAAACAGATTTTGAGCTAATGAAGGCACGCTAGTTTACTGGAAGTGACACCAGCCATATAATAAAAGAAATCAATGTATTTAATTTACATGAGACGTCTGTGTTGTCTAGATATATAAATTCGCTCCCCCCCTCCTCCCCAATAACGTTCTAGTTTCGCCCCTGCTTTCATGCTAGTTTTAGCCACTTGTTTAGAAAAAGGAAAACGTTGCACAGTTTCTGAATGTAAATTTTGGATGCATCAAAGCGATAACACGACAAATATTGTATCAGGAAAATTTTACCTAGTGGTCACTCAAATCAACAAAGCAATCCACTTGTAGAAATACTGAGTTTTGGTTTATTAGTGTGAACAATGTTTTAAGGTAATGTTCACTAATACACCAATTTATCCAATTTATCAATTGTCAACCAGCAAAAATGTTTCTACAAGCTTACGCCTTTAGGAATTGAATATAAATCGCTTTTATCGCCTTAAAACTTTACCAAAATATCGGAAAGTGCTTTTTTATGCAATTTAGGTTAATCAAACACAGCTGTATGTACAAAATATACATTATTCTTTATGACGGTCGCTATATAAATGTTCTCAAAAATGTTTTTCAAACATAAAGTATTTTCTTTCTTTTATGCAAGATGTTGATGCGCGTTTCTGTAGTTTTTCTTTTAGTTGCTTTTTGCAATGCATCAAATAATGCTTGTCAAAGTTCACAAAGTGTTTTTATGAAGATAAAAGACTATGGTATGTTACTGTATAAAAGATAACAACATCGTACCATGTTTTGAGGATGTAAAAAAACTCGTATATGTTTTGAAACGCTTACGTGCATTTGTCGTTGCTTAGCTTTTATAGTTTTTACAGTTCTATTTTAATATTCCGTTCTTGTCATTAATTAACTTAACGCGAAGGAGTTCTATTTTTTGCTAAACCTTTAAAGAAGCTCGAGGTCTTTAGACTCTTTAACGACATAAATCAGGCAAAGGGCGTTATAGATAAAGACCGAGCCCGTACGGCGAGGTTATCTACAAAAAGCCAGAGGTTCAATATTTATCGGTAAACACCAAGCAGACGAGGTTAGTTGGTTTATTTCAAGGCATTATTTGACCTGAAACAAAGCTTTCTATCTAGCTTTGACAGCTAGAGTAACAGAAAAATAATGGACCAGCAAAAATTTTTCGGCGCCAATCAAAACACATTGAATAACAAAAGGGACACTTTCCATATGATATAATATGAAAAAATAATGCATTTAATTTATATGAGACGTCCGTGATATCGTCTTAATTTGGTTTCTTTAAATGTTTTCCAAAGTACAAAATAGATACAGCTTAGTATAACATCTAAAATAACTCTTTTAATTCGGCATTCAATTGATTGAATAGAGAATTAGCTGCATAATTCGTCTTATTTATTTCATACCTGTGTTTGGTTTTCAAATTCTAGACGCTAGACATTGAAAGAATATTCACATTCATAGATAAAAAACAGCAACAAAAGTCTTCTGGATTGCATGTTATGAACAAATTAACTTTCTTTTGCATGTTTTTGGTTGTAGTTGTGCCGTGACAACTACCTAAAAACTTCACTGATAATTGTTTATATGGGAAACACAGTGTGGTAAATTTAGGGCAATATCACAGCTGCCATTGTGTTATCACCCCGTCTGTGTAATATATGTACAGAAATATGTTTTCGTTTTCGTTTGAACATGAATGATGTTGGTTATTTTTGACAAACGAAGATAATTGTGTACTCCCTTTTGCTGCCTGTCTTGTTTCATTTTGCAAATTTTATCTTTTTATGCATGTATAGACTAGAAAATGGATTTTTCTTTTAGTGCATTATTTACACCTTTTGGAGTTGATCCTGTTATGCTCTTTATTTTAAAGGTGAGACTTTATCACCAAAAGATATCATTTCAACTCATGCTGTTCAGAATCACATTGAATGTTCCTTGAAATGCCATCAACAGGAGAAATGTGTTGGCTTCAATTTCTTATTTGATGCAAAAGATCTTGAGATAAACTGCCAAATTAGCAACAGAACAAATAAAAGTAGTATAGAGAAACAAGCCTTCACAGGAAAATGGACTTTTTATCAAATCTATGTATCGACAAGAAGAAAGAAATTGCTTCTTCATCAAGAAAATAAAACACTCACAGGTATAAGAATGAACTGAATAAGTATACGTTTTTTTACATGACTATCGCTTTTGAAGATGACTACCGTGCTTGTCAAAACGTCAGTCAACAACAACAAAAACAATCCTTCTCAGGACTACACCAACCTGGACGGTCTACATTTACAAACATGTAACGATACTCCCGGGTTCAAACCATTTACTTTAATACGTTTTGTATTATACACAGGACAAACATTTAGCAATGTATCATTATTGGTAAAAACCAAGATTTGTTTAAAAAGGTTGTCTCGAATTTTGAACTGTATTACCAGGAAAAGACTGCGCAGATCTTTACAGAAAAAAAAGTAAAAGACACAATGGAATATACGAAATAGATCCTGATGGTAAAGGATACTTTAAAGTCTTCTGTGACATGACGTCATCGGGCGCTGGTTGGACTGTAATTCAAAGACATATGAAAAATGGAAATACAGACTTTTATCTGGGTTGGGCGGAGTATAAACGTGGCTTCGGTAATCTTAAATCCGAATTCTGGCTTGGATTGGACAAGATACATCGACTAACATCTGCAAAGAAAAATAAACTTTGAATTGATCTAGTAAACACGTCAGGCACTAAAAAATACGCTGAATATGAAGATTTTGTTGTAAAGGACGAAAATTCTAAGTATCAATTTAATATTGGAAATTACACAGGTAAGAAAATTGTTTAAAAATGAGTATTATGCAAGTGATAGTAGTTTGGAAAGACAGATTGTATCTTAATTGGTGTCCACTTGAAAAGAAAGTAAAGTGAAATAATGACAAAGTCGACACAATTTGTATTTCGATTGTAAATAGGGTAATATTAGAAAAATTCATTTTTGTGTATTTCTTTACTTTTAAACTCATAATAGAGCTTAACAACAGTGATACATTGTAAAAAAGTATTTTTGTCTTGTTGAAACACTGCTTTAAACTTTTAAATTATTTAAATCAAAGTTTGCTTCTGCAGAAAGACCTTGGCACCTGCAAAAGGGGGTAAGAAATATTTAAGTTTTCGTTGCTAGTGATCGTAAAGAATGTCAATCACAACAAAAATACCACCTTTACAGCAAAAAGATTTACCATACATTGTCAAGAATACTTTTAAAAGAAAAATTTAATTTCCTGCGAAAGATGAACGATTGTCTGAATATTATCAACAAGTACAGCTCATATTTAAGCCCTTTTACGTCGAATTTCTTTTGTTTTGTCTTTATATAACCACGGAAGGGAATGGCGCAAGCATCACAGCGCAAAAAAAACGGTATATTTGTAATTTTCCGTTAGATGAAACGATTTTTTCTTGTAAAGCATGTAAAATTGTAAGCCTGGACTAAAAAAATTTATACATAACATAAATTCAATGAGTTCTCTTTTTGGTCGAGTCCTGTGTTTAAATCAGGCCATCAAAACACCGAAATTTAAATACCCAAAATGAAATTTAGAATTTTCTGAATATTCTTTTTAAGATCTATCAGAAAAATTAACACCAAAATGTGTTCATGTGTACTTTAAAATACAGATCACGACAGAGCTCAAGAGCCATTATTACTTTTCAGGAAATGTTATGGATGCATTGAGCTATCATAAAGACGCGGCGTTTTCAACAAAAGACTCCGATGATGAAGGAAACTGCGCTGCTTACTGGCAAGGTGCTTGGTGGTATAAAAATTGTTATTATAGCAATCTAAATGGTAAAAATCTTGCTTGGCTTGGTTTTAATAACGTGAAAACCAGTGAAATGAAAATCAAACCATGAAGAATTTTCATAAATATTTATGATTTCATGACAATGATCAATATCAATGTCAATACGTCATGTAATATGTCTTAAACATTTACACTCGTTGTTTACTATGAGAAAATGTGCAAAAAATTGTTATAGATAGAACTCAAGAAAACTGTAATCATTTCATGAAATAACAAAAAATATTGTTTCAATCAATGATGTTGATGAAATATAAGTTTATAACATGTTTATCTAAATGAAGTTGATGTAATCAAATCATACTCAAAACAATTGCCGCTTTTTGAGTTTGTAATGTGACTGTTTTCGTCTTCTTGGGCATGAAGTGAGTTTTAAATTATTAATGCTTACACAGTTACACGTTTAAAGGCATTTAACTAGTGCTATTGTGGGCATCAGCCATCTTGGGTGAGCCACATTGTTCGATAAGTCCCTGGAGGCTGGTTGCAATTGAAGAATATAAAACCCCTTAACACAACCACAATCGCAATACCCACATCGCATTTAACTGCTTTACAAAAGCAATATGTGTGGTGCTTTAACATGATCTCAAAGAACAATCTCACGAAAGTTCGAATGACGAAGAGTTGATTGCGTTTGAACGAAGTGGACGCTGAATTTACATGTCTCTATTTCTACGTATGCTCACTTGAATGTTCTCTTAGAGTCAAAGTTCCCTGCTGTCAACATTAAAGTATGTCACTAGAGCTTTCGAATTTCATGATTCGTGTTTATCATGCATATCCAAATTAACATATATATTACATTTAAAGTAGTTTATGGCGGTTTTTTGTTGAATCATTCGTACTTAGTAACCAAGTATTAATCATTGAAGAAGTATTCAGATAGCTGTAACTTTAGATTTGTTGTCAACTTGACACTGACAAAATATTAGATTGAAGGCCAAGCCTATCGTAAAAATTCAATGCATTGGAAAACGGCATATCAACAGTTTTACCAAGGACAAGCAGTTCTTCAATGGTCAAACATTTCTTTTATCTTCTATATAAATATAATGGTCCATCATTAAGAGGTAAGCCCAATATTTATATATTTTAAAGCGTGCATTTTTTAAATAAATTTGTAGCATGAAGGTTTTTTATTGGAGACGTTTCTTTGTTGAGACACATAAGACATCTTCAATAGTCTTAGATACAGCTAACTAAATGAACAATCTAATTAAAAAATTACATTGCATTAAATTGCATGATAGGATTAACAGGAATAATGTTTAATTTTACACATATGAAAATAAGGAAAGATATACGTACATGAAACTATCGCATGATCATTGGCGTAGTAAACCCGCAAGTTTCTTCTTGCCATGTAAACATTTTGTTGTTCATAATACTATGAATTTTTAATAAAACGAATGATGCTGATGATAAAAAAATAAGTACCATGAATAAATTCAGGGCGTAACATGAATAAATTAAAGGCGTACAAAGAATTAATTGAGGGCTGGCTACGCCACAGCCCATAAAGGAAAAAAGAATTAAAAAATCGTTAAATAAATTTTGGATGTGATGTGAGCAAAAAGAAGCGTTTTTTATATCTCTAACATAAGGAAGAAGTTTTGTGTTAATTTTAAATCACGAAAATCATTTAGGTAGCGGCAATGTGTTTCTGTTTAATTGACGATATTGAAATGAAAAGATTTTCCAAAGATTACAGTCATTAAATTTTGTATCGTCCGGTTTACTTTTTTGATTAAATCTAAGGACGAAAACAAATAAATGGATTTTTCTTTACAGGCATTTAAATGCGTTACATATATTATCATTGAGAATTTTACTTACTATTTGCCTTTAAAAATCAGCATTGATAATAATGCTACAGAGTCTAACGTTTTATTTATCAGCTTCTTTGGTGTACTTGCAGAAAAATCTAGTTTTTCTACTTGGCTGCATTGGGCTTAAAGATAGATAGGTAAGCCGTTATTTCCTGAAAATTAGATAATTAGAACAGCTTTCAATCAAGAAGGGGAAACTACATGGTAATAACTACATGGTCAGATTTGAAGGTCAAACAGAGCAACAACTCCGGGAAATTTAGTAAAATTTATATTTAGTAAAGAAGGAGGTTTTGTAAAGTATAAAGTTTAGCAAAAAAAAAGTTAAGTAAGGCAGGAGATTTTGTAAAGAGAAGGAGGTTGAATAAGGAAAGAGGTTTTGTAAAGAAAAGGAGCTTAACTAAGGAAGGATGCTAAATAAAGAATGAAGTTTATTGTGCAAGATATACGATTATTATTTATTATGACTTGCATCTAACGTTACAAAGAAGCCAATAAAGCAAATACAATTCATTTCATGACGATCCTCTTTGCAAATTTTTAATTTAAGTGGAAGCAGATATCAAACCTTTGTTTTTACAATTTGTTTATTTTGAAAAGCAGCTCGTGCTATATAAACGTGCAAGTCTTATTAAATGTGAGAAAACATATCATAAAGTAAATGGCTTGCACCCGGGAGTATCGTTACATGTTTTTAAATGTAGATCGTCCAGGTTGGTATAGTCCTAAGAAGGACTGTTTTGCTGTTGTTGACCGACGTTTCGACAACCTTAGCGGTAGGCATCTTAAGAGTCAAATAGACTTAGGTTGTCGAAACGTCAGTAAACAACAACAAAAACAGTTCTTCTCAGGACTATACCAACCTGGACGATCTACATTTACAAACATGAAACCATATCATGCCATAAAGAATAAAGTATAATAATTACAAAATATCTCTTTAAAGAAGGCAGCTAACAACATGGTAAAACTCAAAAAACTGCAGTTATTTTGAGTATGATTTGATAACATCAGTTTCATTTAGATAAACATGTTAAAAACTCACATTTTATCCATTTCATTGATTGAAACAATATTTTTTATTACTTCATGAAATTAACACAATTTTTTGCATAATTGCTCCTAAACAAACATATTTTTACATGACGTATTGATAGATATATTGATCATTGTCATGAAATTATAAATATTTATGAAAAGTCTTCATGGTTTAATTTTCATTTCACTGGTTTTCCAGTTTCCATGACCATCCCAAGCAGGATTTTTACTATTTAGTTGACAAGTTGCACAACGATTATACCACCAACCACCTTCGCCAGGATAAACGCAACTTCCACTATTATCTTTATCATTATCTGAATCTTTGGTTGAAAACTTCATGTTATTGTGATAGGATAAATCATCATCAGCAGTTCCTGAAAAGTAGAAATAGCTCTATAGTTTTCTGCTGATTTGTATTTTGAAAACGTACAAAAAACTGTTCCTATCATTCTGTCATTATTCACAATAAACTTTATATGCAACATTCCATGCAGTTAATTATGCATATATATTATATTAAGAGTATTTGCTAAACAGTTTTTTTCGTTGTTGTCTTGATTTAAACACACAGGAATAAAAAGAGAGTTAAGAAAAGCATTGTGAGTTATTTACACCGCTTTTGTACCAGAGAACTTCCTTAAGTCTTTAGATATGGCGATCCAACACTTCAAAAGAAGATGTCATATGAATAATAATAAATCATCTTCATTCTCAGACATGTTTAAAATTAACGCACAGCAATTTAAATTTCAGTCTTTATATTGCCTGATTCAAGCACACGCATCAACCAACCGGAGGACGCATTATACATTTGTTATTTTATAAATTTCTTGCTATAGGCTTACATTTTTGCATGCTTTGCAAGAAAACATCTTTTCATATCATTAAAAATTACAAATAAACCGCTCTTTTTTGCGTTACACTTTTTAGGATTACACATAGGAAAAACAAGAGCAAAGACAAGCAAAAGTGCTCAGGCCTGTTTCAGATGTCGCATTTACATGAGCCGAATGCATTCAAAACAAACGTAGATGATTAATTTTATCGCATTTTTTTTGGTTTTAAATGCGTTTGACACATGTAAAAGTTTAATTTTTTATACGGGCTGAAGAAATACGAGCTGTGCTTATAGATAATATTCAGATAATTATTATCTTTCTGAGGCATAAAATTTGTCTTTAAAGTTACTGAATATCCTGCTTTTCAAAATGATCTTGCTAATGCATTGTATATTGTCTAAATGTAAAGTCAAATGCATTGTAAATTGTCTTTCTTGCGGTTGACATTTCAGACGATACATTTCTTTGACCTTAGAAATTGTTCATATGAGATTGGCCAGCCCGCTTAAGACGTGCTAGCTAGTTTGCCGGGCCAATTTGTATTCGCATTCACGAGGCGGGCTGGCCAGGCTGAAATGTTGTATTTAATTTCTGCCAACAAATATTGTATTTTTTTAGGAAAATTAAATTGTATTTAGACTCAGACATTCAACAATCTGGTTCCTACCAGTGAGTTTCACCGACTATTGTAATGGTATAACATAAAATTTTCAAACTTATTTTCAATTGCACGTTGTTGTTATGAAGTTTTTGCCATCTTTAAGTAACCAAATAAGACAAGAGCATGCGCAGTCTCATCGCTTCCAGCCCAGTTCAGCCGGGCTGGCCCGATTGATGCAGTTATAAGAGCCCGTTAGAAGCGAGATCTTGCTTCCTTCAAGCGGATCTCTCCAAGCCGGTCTGGCCCGCTCTTCATATGAACGCAATTTCAAAAAAATTGTAAGCTAATATACAAGGCGAGATTTCGGCAACGCTACCTAGCCTGGCATAAGCGGACTGGCCCGTCTCATATGAACAGGCCCTAGGGTACAATCTGTCAACGCAATTTGCTATCACAAACACTCATTTTCTTCAATATTTTCTTACCTGTGTATTTTCCAATACTTAATTGATACTTAGAATTTTCATCCTTTACAACAAAATCTTCATATTCAGCGTATTTTTTAGTGCCTGACGTGTCTACTAGATCAATTCGAAGTTTATTTTTCCTTGCAGATGTTAGTCGATGTATCTTGTCCAATCCAAGCCAGAACGGGGATTTAAGATTACCAAAGCCACGTTTATACTCCGCCCAACCCAGATAAAAGTCTGTATTTCCATTTTTTATACTTCTTTGAATTACAGTCCAACCACCACCCGATGACGTCATGTCACAAAAGACCTCGAAGTATCCTTTACCATCAGGATCAATTTGATAAACTCCACTTTCGTTCTTGCCATTATTTTGTACCTCAGTGCAATCTTTGGCTATTTAAATTGAAAATGTTAAAAATTCAGTTTCTCAAGGTACTGTTATGATAGGATAAACGACTGAATTTTGTGAAAAAGTGTTTTTAAGCGAATGAAATCGCTACTAGGTATTATTGTTATGTTTCATGTTTTACAGGCTGGAAACCTACAGAACACAAGCATTGCATGTAAGATATCGATATTATTGACTACTGTGAATTACATTTGAAGTGGGGATGCTGTTTTGCAATGCACTCAATTTCAGAATATAAAGTCAATTTCATTGTAATGTGTGCTTACATGAAATTTTTTTATGTCTGAATAGAAAATTCCAGTCTAACTCTAATAGCGTTAAATTGAATAGTAAGAAAGTCATTTGAAATTTTATTAAACCCAGTAGAAATTTAATGCCATCTACTGAAAAACGTTATTACACATTATTTACATACATTTTTTGACCTTATTTATTGTACCTCTTAAAAATATTGCTTATTTAGGTTTTTAAAGGAAGTGAATTCTTAATAGTAAAACCTAATTTTCTTACATCGAAAGTTAACAAGATATATGAATGAACATTATCAGTGCATACCACCCATACTAAGCGGCGGATGACTAATTGCGCGGCCTGTAAGCTTAGAAAAATTTGTGGGACTTTAAGTGATATAACTTTCTCCAAAATTTCAGTCTTTTGACGACGTTTCCGTTTCTTATGCTCCATTGCCTTTGCTTCAGTTTTGTTACTCATAGTGTAAACATTATAGAATAAATTTAAATTTCGAACGAGATAAACTCACTACTTTATGAGTTCTATACATAGAGCATTATAATAGTATATCGTACAGTTTCCAACAGGATATATTATTGAAATTTTGATCATTTATCTCATCTAGAATGGCAAAGAGTAAAACTATGTTTAAAGAGAACAGGACTTTAAAAACGCGGGAATGTAAGCTTCAGCCTACATAGCCTACTGAGTAATCGGACAACGGCCATATTTGTCTGTTCTTGGAATAAGTTCATAAAGCTACAATCCATTGGTTGAAGACATTTTATGTAATATTATTGAGCTGCACTCATTCTAGGAGATCTGAACTGGAAGCATGTCTGTCAAAATGCTTTTAAAGTTTGTATTTACAGAATTCTTAGTTTAGGAAAGCCAACCAATAATAAACTCAAGACTGTCTAATATGGTGTATCTAGGTTAGCAGGGCCATGGCTAGATTACTAACTTCAGGAGGAGTGTTAAACTTAACCTTAACCCTTACCCTAACCCTAACTACCCCTCCTTAATGTAGAGAAACTCAAAATGTGTTAATGTTAACATATGCTATTGTCATTTAGAGAACCATACACTTTCAATGTTGTGTGCTGAGGAAGTTTTAAGTGTATTGAAGCTTTTCATAAATTTATTACTGATTTCCTGCTTGATTGTATTGGTAATAATGAACTTGCATGTGTGGCTGTGAGCCTTATTTTTGTGGTTACATGTAAAATGTAGATGCAGCAAATTCCTTGCACAGAAGCAACAGCACAGAGAACAGCTCAGGATTCTCAACAAAGAACAAAGTTTTAAAACTGCACAGAGATGCTCTTTATTCATGATCGGTGATAAAAAATCTGATAAAGACAGTAATAAATGCATACCATTCCTGCACGAGTTACATTCTCCTAAGTATCCTTCCATACACGTGCAGTTCAATGTTCCATTAATTTTACGATAGTATGTGTTGGGTCCACACAAAGGAAAGTGAAAAGTGCTTGTCGCTATATCGATCAATAAAATTAAAAATAAAATTAACCAGGGATTTTAAACGAAACATATTCTTCCTCAAAGAACGCAATTTGTCACTCAGTATCCACGTTGACGTACCCAGCAAGCAAGTTTGTTATGCAATGTTGGTAATTTTGGTGTTCGCGCATTTCGTCAAAACAAAACAATTAAATAAATGTTGAAAATTTACAGAGTATGAACAAATTTGCTGGCTGTTTGGGACACTATAAGGGATATACTAAAGGAGTTAGATAATTGAAAAATGTTCAGAAAATTATCAATTTATCAGTAGTTCTCACAAAATGTGTCGAAGCTCATATATTTTGGCATGGCTTTGCCTTGTTTATTTAAAGTAAAATGAATGAAAAACTAATCTCAAAACCATGTGAGTACTTCGTAATCGCCTCAATTTGAACAGCATGCACAAAGAAAATGAAAAGTTTCAAATCTAGTTTAATCCAAAGATGTAAAAGTTTAAACTCTGTTTTGCAATATACTGAAATTTTAAAAATTTGATAAACATTAAGCTCACTGCACAACATGCTCAATTTGGACGTTTTTAATCTATTTTTATGATTTTTTTTATTTAAGACTGATTTCAAGCCCAAGTAATTGTTTAAATGATGTAAGAAACAATAAAGACTTAAATTTAACACCCAAGAAGTTTGATAAGAATAGACAAACGGCAAAAATGTCCAAATTAGACACTTTGCACTTTGAACTTAATGTTCATCAAATTTTTTATAATTTTGGAAGGAAGAACAACCGTTTACTAAGGCAATGTAACTTTGAACTTTTAACGTCTTTCTATTTTATGAACATTAGCGTGGGAGTTTTGCAAGTCTTAGATTATTATGTCAAATAAGTAAATATTTAACTACCGTTTGAGTCAGGAGTGATACTGTGTATAGCTACAGCCAAATCAAGATAAGCGTTGTTTACAGGAAGAAAATATTTACGTCTCGTACGTTGATCTGTTGTGTTATGGACACTAACGACACTTCGTCCAACACTAGTTATGATATAAATGAAATCCCCAAATACTGCCATGGGACCTCGTGAAGTTCCAAAATCAGTTACATTTGGGAGTAGTAAACATAGAAAAATATTTCCGTTTGAACTCGCCAATAAATCTTCTCTTTAGCCATGTCAAGCGTTAGATGATGTGCTATTGACTGAAGTGAAACTGAACGAACATGATGTTTATTTGCAGTCATGCTCCATAACCATAAGAAAAGTTCTGTACTTTCAGCCAAGAATAGATACCTTAATAAAAATATTTGTTTTGTACATTAGTTTTCTCTATACGGACTGAAATACATAAACAATTAGCAGGCTAGTATATGCAAGAAAGGAAAGATAGAATACTTTTTTAGTTAAGACAAAGATGTTGTCAAAGTATTCAGAACTACCTTCATATATAGACGGTTTAATGGAACATATTCAAAAAATTTGATAATATAGCAACATAACGCTATTGTAACTAACAGGAAAAGATCACCTTTATCATTTGAAATCTCTCTTTTAAAAACCGAACTAAAGTATATGAAGTAATTAAACATTGCATGTGGTTCAGTACAAAATAATAAATGTAATATGTTATTTTTATTCACATAACTTCTATAATGATTGGTATTGTTTGAGATTATTGTCGGAATGAGTAATGGCTGCTGAATGAATTGTGTTGGTAATTGATAATGCTGAAAATTAGCTGATGCGTGGAATTTTTGTTCGAATTAAAAATTTGGTGTTGGTAAATGATATGCACCATTTAATGTAGATATAAAATTAAGAAAGCTTTGTCATTTCAATTTTAAGCTTTCATAATTTTTCAGTTTCATCTTGCATGAAAAGTAGCAGCTCCTTGGATGGATCATCATCCACAAATGTTTTTAAAAGAGCTATAGCTTCAAAAACATTGTCTTTTGTTGATACTTTTTTTCTGTTTGTTTGGACAAACGATTTTTTATAACTATCTTAACCTTCTCTCTTTAATTGTCAACTTTTTTCATTGTTTTTCTGAAAAATCAGAACAAGATTGAAACTGGAGCTAACCCTATAGGTATCATTTAAAAATGATGATTCTATCGCCATGTCATGTTCGTGTTTTTTAGAATCTTTGGATTGGACAAGTTGCAAAAACTGCTTGAACACTATGGCCTTTACTTTATCGAAAATGTTTGATGCAACTGGCAGTTTTGATTATCATCGCAGCATATTTGCATTCTCATATACATTTCTTAAATGTATTACGCATTTGAGTAACAGTAAAGTCCATGTGTTCTTGTCGTTCATTGCTACTTGCCCCGAACTCTTTAAAAACTTTCTCGTATATATTACCGTTCTTTCGGCTTTTTGTGTTCGTGAAACTTAATTTTTTCTTGTAATATGATAACAATTAATGCCTTACATAGAGTTTTGATTAGAGCTATAGAAATAGACCAAAAGCTGTAAAATTGAATTTATACTGACGTTTCGTCCTTACTCAAGACATATTCAGGCAAGTAATAATTTATAATGAGATTTTAAGACAAGATATTGTATTTACAAAGGTGTTGAATTACGACTAAAGGAGGCGGTGTCAAATGGATTACATGATAAAGAAGTTGGAAAGTAAAATTTAGTGAAGTTAAGAGAGGTTAAGTGGAATGGAACCTCCTTGCACGAAGAGTGAAGGCTTGTATTTATTGATTAGAAGGCTCTCATGAATGGAGAGTTCATAGAAGAGGAAATTATTTTAAAGTCGTAAATTATTTATAACATATTCAGAAAGCTCTCGCTCCACAAGGCTTTTAAGCCAATTTCTTTTTAATCACATGATTATTATCTTCAGATTCATCATCAGTGGAGAAGCTACAGACCTAACGTTTGCCTAAGCTACACTAAGAAACACTGCATGAACTAAAGGTAGTGGAATGATTTTCCATTCAGGTGATTTGATTGGATGTGTAATTGGATTTATTAAAGGAAAGTGTGCAGCCAATTAATTTGCAGCTCTCGACTTTTCAATATACTCTGCCATTCAATGCAAGTTAAAAGAAGGCTTGAAAAACTATAAACTTGATATATTGATTATGTTTATTTTAATTGCCACATTTTTGAAAACTGAAATCCATTTTTATATTTTTCATGTAACTAGGTTGGAATGTGTGTAGTTCTTTTTATCTTCATTACAAAACGAAAAGTTGAAGTTTTTTACGTTCACCACATTTGTGAATATTTTAAAACTTTATCCATTCCGTATTGAGATTGTTGCACATCTCTTACACTGCCTCAAAAAAGTATACAAAAGAGCACAGTATAGCAACAAACAATGCTCCCAATCTGTTGAAATCCTGTGTAGGGCATATCTTATTAAGCATATGATTACCATGGAGGCGTCAAGCAAATTGCATTTTCTGTCATAGAAAAGCGCTCTTAGGTGGCCAGCCTAAACAATTAATGGAATTAAATGTACAACACTAAGTTGCACAGTGAAGTTGTACTACTTTTTTGTAGGTTGTGGAAAGCCAAGGTTCTGTGACTATTTGACTAAAGTTTTATGTGCAAAGTAATTATTTCATATTTTATTTCAGTTTCTAACGCTCTGTTTTATTTCATTTAATGACTTCATCATATATAAACATTGATCCCTCCGTTGTTACCTTTTTTTTCAAAGCTCTTTGGTTGCTCAACCTAAATATCGCTGTCGATTTTTGAAATTTCAGGATCTGCATGTTATTTTCTACTGCATGCGTGCTGAATAATCACACGAAACGTGTTCATTATTGCAGTTGGTTTGAAATGCCTTATAGTCACGCAATAAAATTTTGCTGGCCAAATCTCTCCGAAAGACGTTGATTTTAATAAAAATCTGTCGAACTATATGACGTTTGTTTCTTTATAGCCAACAAAATACTTAATATTCGCTCCCTTGGGAAAAGCGAGTTTTGATTTCCCGGAAAATCGATATTTTTTCTATTATTAAACCTTTAAATAACAAACCATAATACGGACTTATAAAATTCAACTTTTCTATTCAATTAAAACACCGTCTTTAAAAACAAAAACTCTTACCTTACGTAAGAAAACCCCCAAATAGATTGACATAGTTTATTAATTTTACGCTTACAAGTAAATAAAAAGAATTTCAATATCGCCTTACCCATGTTTTGAGTCAAATGCAATGCTGGAAAATTGTAAGCCTGGTTGAAGCCTCATAACACTTGTAGTTTTATTTTTCAAATAAATTTGGTAGATAATGTTCGTGGAGTCAATGTAAAATATACGACGACCAATCCAGTCAACTGTAATCTCATGAACAGAAACATTTTTCGCAAAAATTTCGTTTCTAGTCAAGTCAAGATTTCCCCGTTTGATGTCTTTGTCATCAATGTAGTAAAGCACATTCTCAACTACATCAATTTCTATGTCATTATATCTTGACGCATGGTCAGATTTATTCTTACTGGAGCCATTAATAGTGCTGACATGAATGTCTCCAGTAATAAAATCAACAGAGTAGATTTTATTAAAGCTCATAATAATCAAATATGGCACTGAAATTAGATTGGCTGGACAACTTCTACCTATTTTTGTTGAATATTGTTTTTGGTGCTATGAACAAGAAACTATGAAAATTTGTCAAATCTAAAGATTATACCTTTGTAAAAACACATTTCTGTTTGCTTGTGCATCACTTCTTTGTTGTATTCTTTTACTTCCTTGCATGCAGTTGTGTTATCGTCATTGCCATTTTTATCAACGCAAGTTTCCATCCATTCTTTCAGGTTGTCTTTTAATGTCTCTAAGCTTTTCTTGCAGATTGATATGTCGTCATTACCATTTACTATTTGGCCACTAATAGACAGGATTATGACAGTCCCAAGAAACGCTTTTGTTGAGCTTGATATCATCTTTATTTTCTATTTATTAGAAGGTGGACGGTTACTAATTTCTTTAAAGCTTTTGTAGTAAAACATTTACTTTATTTATGAAAGGCTTGTCATCAATATAATCATATGATCATTTTTAAAAAACACTTGAGAAAAACGACGATTTTTTTGAGAGCAAACATGTTTCGACATTATCAGAATGCCATCTTCAGTGCAGAATGGTTATAATATATGTACATTAACCATTTACTGAAGATGGCATTCTGATAATTCAAACATGTTTGCTCTAAAAAATCGTTTTTTGTTTTTAAAATTGCTGCTAATTAGAAATTATGGTAATATAATCATTTGTTCTTAAACTTTTTTTGGTATATAAATCAAGTATTGATTTCTATAATTATGTAACATTTTAACTTCCTTCTCCAAAAAGTATGTTCACGTTTGCTTTCAGATAATTTATGATGATTGGATATTGTTGCAATAGATTTGACAAATTGTTCATTACAAAGAATCATGTTTACAATAATTCATATAAGTAGAGTTCATCCGCCTAGAACGTGTTGTGAATAAATAGATGTAAGGTTTCTAGCAAACGAAAGCATAGAAAGAAATAAAACATTTCAATGTCCACTATAAGGAAATGACGCAATATATGAAATTCACCAAGAGCGGTTTAGAAAAAATTTAAAATGGGTTTATTTCAAATTTGCTCATGTTAACTCAGTTTACCAGATGAATGGGAAAGACGTATTGCTTAACTAAGCCAGCAAAATTAAATGCCAAATAATCTGTTGCGCAGTGTTTAACAGACTAGCAGGCCTCTTTGTAACTACATGTCGTCTAGTTACAGAAATGAAGGCCGTTAAACAATACATGATATTATGCTTTACAACATCTGTCAGTCGTATAGAGAAGTTCTACTCTCATAATTATATAAATTCTAAATTGAATGAAATTTATGACTGTTTTGACAGAACTGCTAAAGTAAAGAAAATCTAAAAAGCTAAAAAAGTTTTAATTCTTCAAATATTTTATTTCAGATAATTAAAAGGCATTTACTATCTGTCAAAAATATTCTTGCAATATTGAATAATTGTAACAGAAGAAACAAGAGACAAAAAATGTATCATTTATTTTGCATGCATTCCTTGCTTTTTAAAATGACTTCTGTATTGATGTTTGATGATGATTTGCCCCATTTCAATTTGTTGAATTATGTATCTCTCTTTCTTTATCATTTCCCTCAATCCTAAAGCTTAGTTTTAATGTCCAATCAAATAATCTTTATCACACATGCATTCAAGTTTTAGTTTACTATCATTCTCATGTAAAAACGTAAAACAGTTTGCAAAATTTTATTATTCTTAAATGTCTATGATAGTTAAAAAACATTTTTTTGTTTTCTCTATTTAGAAAAAAATTTATAATGATGGTTGCTTCAAATATTTTTGATGTAGCTACTATTTTCTCAGGCGTATCATTGGAAAGGGTGTAGATAAAAAGCGGGCGCGGACGACGGACGCGGACGGCGGACGCAGATGTAAGACGAACGTCTGTTTGTTGTGGGCGGGAATTACAAATGATTTATTGTAGGAGTTTGACAGTAATTTAAACGAGCTTTATCTTTCAGGATATATTTTTTGACCTCGTTATTTAAAACAAATAAACATGCATATTTCAATTTCAGTTATATAGTGTAACGCAATGAAACCTTATTGTATTTTTTTCGTGTTTTGTCAATGGCATTTCACTTAAAGTATACTTTCAAGATGTAACGGACGCACTGACTAACTTGCAACTGCTTCTAACCTCAGCTTTCAAAAGGAAGTTCATGTTGAAAACTGCAATATACGTACTGCTTGCCAAATGACAAGTTGACGGAAATCATTATAGTGCGTGAAATATGAACAGGCTCACCCACGTAAGGCCAACATGAGTGAAATGCCATTGACAAAACACGAAAAAAATACAATGAGGTTCCATTGCGTTACACTCTATATGACTGACTGAAATTGAAATATGCATGTTTATTTGTTTTAAATAATGAGGTCAAAAAATATATCCTGAAAGATAAAGCTTATTTAAATTACTGTCAAACTCCTACAATAAATCATTTGAAATTCCCGCCCGCAACAAACAGACGTTCGTCTTACATCTGCGTCTGCCGTCCGCGTCCGTCGTCCGCGTCCGTCATCCGCCTCCGTCGTCCGTGCCCGCTTTTTATCTACACCCCATTGGAAATATGATATAATATATTTCCAGACATTCATAAATATAAATAAGTAGAACTTTATCTTTAGTTGTGATCAATCAATTCGTTTTTGTTTCCATCATAAGGATAGACATAAAATGATAAAAAGATTTGCGAAACGGTAAAAGATGTTTAAATAATTTTAGACTAGTCAAATTACCAAATGGTAGCTATGTATATATGATGATTAGCTGCGCTACTCTAAACTACAGAAAATGTTTAAAAACATACAAAAATGTTTCATAATGCTTTAAGTATTTTATAAGATAAAGATTATGTTAGATTATCTGTTGAATTACGTATAAGCATGACTATGATAAATGAAATATATGGTCTTGATGAGGAAGTTAAATCCATTAGAGCCATTATTTTTGCATTATGTGATAGGCTCTGAATTTTAGGTTTTCTTTATGTTTTCTTTGCTTACCATTGAAGAGGAAATTTGGCTATCAATGAAATTTCTCTTTTGAATTCTGACGAGTTGTTTTCTATTCTTCTCAAACAGCAGCTTAGAAAAAATGTAACTGAAGTAGAAACTGTCTTGTCCTAAAGTGCTAGTAATATTGGTTCTTTGAATTTTGATATCAACACAAGACAAGTACTTTTCTGAGGACGGGACACAAACTTTGATGATTTTTAATTATATTTTGGATAAAGAGCCGTAATTGCAGAAATTTAGTGTCAGAAAAAATATGCAACAAAAATATTGTTTCAACAATTCCAAGAAATACCATTTACATTGAAAATAATAGACCAAATTATTTTAATTCCTTATAACAACACCCCGGAAAAAAATATGTTTATTTTGACGTTATTCAAATTGGTCAACTATTTCAAGTGTCTCTATAAACTAAAAGAAAAATGTGCACTGCAGATGTTAGTTTCCGCTCATAGATAAGATATTATAAAGCCAAAAAAGGAGTATTGTCTATAAGCAACTTTTGTTCAATTTTTATAGTTCATTATAATATTTTTTAC